>NC_047677.1:6299170-6599170 GCF_011762505.2 Arvicanthis niloticus
ATGTAGTTTGTGTATACACATATGTATTAGCTGGGTGTGGTGGTACACACATTTAATATTATCGCTCAGGAGGCAAAGGCAGGCAGATCTCCCTGAGTTTCAGACCAACCTAGTCTACATAACAAGTTCCAAGCCAGGGCTACATAGGCAAACTGTTAAAACAGAGAAGAGAAGAGAAGAGAAGAGAAGAGAAGAGAAGAGAAGAGAGGGGAGGGGAGGGGAGGGGAGGGGAGGGGAGGGGAGGGGAGGGGAGGGGAGGGGAGGGGAGGGGAGGGGAGGGGAGGAAAGTAAGTGTGGGAAAGGAAAGAAAAGGAAAAAAGAAAGAAAAAGTGTATGTAAGGTCTAATTTAATTTATTTCAGGGATGGCAACATTCTCTAGAAGCACCCTGCTGAGCATGGGGATACATGCCTGTGACACCAAGGCTTGGGAAGAGGAAACAGGAGTTCAAGGCCAGCCTGGCTAATAGCAAGCTGCAGGTTAGCTTAGGCTGAGACCGGTTCTTAAAACAAAACAAAAAAATTATCCCTGAGAAAAGAACACTCAGTGATCTCTTCATTGATAAAATCCTACCTGGAAAAAACCAAAATTAAACAGGACCTCATGGTGGGCGAGGAGCACTAAACGGAAGCTCCCAGTGCTGTGTGCAGCACACACCCTATCCTCAGTGGACAATCTTGTGTATCCAATCCAGCAGGGCTTGTACTGTCTCTCCGAGTCTTAGATCAGAATGTTTCTACCAGCAACCACCTCCACCCCAAATGGGAGATGGTTGTGTCCTTTCTCCTCAGCCACTTGCCAGCCAGCCCATTTGTCTACACACACGACTAGCCGACAGCCATCTCCTCTCCTCTCTGGCACTTTTCCTCAGCCTTTGACTGTTTACCCTGAGCTTTGTTCCTCCCATTTCCCATTATCCATGACTGTCTTCTTTCATGAAGGTCACATAACCAACTTCTGTTCTAACCCCAGGTGCTCCTTCTAAACCCTGCTGCCAGGAGCCTGGGCCAAGCCCCCAACCTGGAAAAGAATTTTAAACTCAGTTTTTACTTGTTATTTCTGAAGTGAATTTTTTTCTTTTTCTTTCAAAAACGTAGAATACATTTTCCTGTATTTTTTGTTTTGTTTTTTTGAAATAGGGTTTCTCTGTGTAGCCCTGGTTGTCAGCTGGAAGTCACTCTGTAGGCTAGGCTTGCCTCGAACTCAGAAATCCACCTGCCTCTGTGATTAAAGGCATGTGCCATGACTGCCTGGTGTGTTTTCCTTTAAAAGCAATGTTGTTGGTCCACACCTTTGTTAAACTATAATATATTTATGTACTTTCTCAAAATGACATCAGATTCAATCAGACCTATGCTAACTTGAGAACCTATCTACTACTGATAAAGTGACCTCTTACCCCCAGGTTTTCAGACACTGGATCTCGGTATATACAGCCCAGGCTAGCTGGAATTCACAATCCACTGACTTTAGACTCCCAAGTACTAAGACACCATACAACACCATACATGCTTGTAGTGGGCTTCCTACCAAGCAAGATAGTCCACATTCTTATGAGAATTTTCTTGGTCAGGGTTTATCATCATGGGAAGTCAGGACAGGAAATGAGCAGGGTAGAAACCTGAAAGCAGGAGCTAATGCAGAGACCATGGAGGTTCAGCTTGTTTTCTAACAGAACCCAGGGCTACCAGCCCAGGGATGGCCCCACCCACAATAGCCCGGGCCCTCCTAATTGTCAATCACTAATTAAGCAAATACTCCAAAGGCTTGCCTACGGTGCCATCTTATAGAGACATTTTTTTTTAAAATCCTCTCAGATGACTAGCTTGTGTCACGTAACATCCAGCACAAGGATGGAACAATGAAATATAGCCTTGTGTTTCCTGTGTGCAAGAGGGATCTGGGATGCAAAGAGTGTGGCTTGGGAATTGAGAACTTGCCCAGCATATCCAGAGCTTCAGCATTTTGATCTTCAGCATTGAATAAACTGAGTGTATACTTGTAATCCCAGAACTTTAGCGACAGTGGAAGGATCATGTTCATGGTCAGCAGAAAACAATAATTAAAAGGGGGAGTAGGGTAAAATAGTAAGACTAATGCCATGCAGAGAGTGGAGTGCAGAAGAGAATCCTGATTAATTTCCTACATATGGATCAGAACCTGCGTGCTGCTTCTGTCCTGAGCATTATCCTTGAGACTAAAACTGTGGAAACTTGTTCAATTCACCATCATAGTGAAAGGAAACATTTCCAGGGACCAACAGAGTACAAGGGAGACCTAGTGGGAGTGAGTGGGAATGATGGGGGTAGGGAAGACCTAGAGTTTCCAGGCGCACCTCTTCCTCACTACCCATCTGCAGGGAGCCTCCTTCTCCACTCATTACTGCCTCTCAGGTATGTGAGTATCTGCAACTTGGAGCAGCCTATATTATTAGCCTATATTAGCAGCTCTGTACATCTCCTAAACTCTAAGGATATCCGAATGTATACAAAGCTTAGTTTGAAATGTTTAAATCAATTTACATATCCCAACCCCATGAAGCAAACTGAGACAAGTATCACACTGAGATGCTAACACATAATAAAAGTCATTGCTATTTATCTGTCTGTCTGTCTATCTATCTATCTATCTATCTATCTATCTATCTATCTATCTATGTCTATCTATCTGCCTATCATCTATCATTTATCTGACTGCCTATCTATCATCAATGTCTGTATATATGTATCTACATATCTAGTCTCTATCTATTTATCTATCTATCTATCTATCTATCTATCTATCATCTATCTATCTTCTATTGCAGCCCCCTATTTACTCCTTAAAAATAGTCTCTAGGAATCTTTATGGGTAGGGAGCACTCAGTGGTTCTATGAATAGTTCAATTCCCTGTTTCCTTCAGGATTAAGTAAAATTGGAGATAACTTAAGTAATTTCCTGAAACTATAAAACCTCAAAAGGAATAAGATTTAATCTTCTTCAACAGGTGCAGCTGGGACTGCAAGAAATCTCCTACACCAGGGCTCAGTCCTCTGCCATTTTAACTTACGTGCCCACATAACCAGAAAGCTCTCTTGTTACTACATATATTTTCTATATAAAGACTATAAATGTTGTTTAAACAACTCTCGTACATTCTTTTCTTTTTTTGGGGGGGGGAGTTTCGAGACAGGGTTTCTCTGTATAGCCTTGGCTGTCCTGGAACTCACTCTGTAGACCAGGCTGGCCTCGAACTCAGAAATCCGCCTGCCTCTGCCTCCCAAGTGCTGGGATTAAAGGCGTGCGCCACCGCCTGGCCCGTCTCTCGTACATTCTTAAGGGTTTATTTACTTTATTTTTTAATTACATGAGTGTTTTGCCTTAATGTATGTGCACCACTTGTAGGCCTAGTGCCTGAAGAAGATACTTTAGCGCTCGCATCACAGATGGTTATGAAAACTTGGGTTCTTTTGTAGAGCAACAAATACTCTTAATAGCTGAGCCATTTTGGTAGCCCCCATATATCACAAATATTTTCTCGGCTGACTGTCACTTGTCATTACATCCCTGTCGTCCTTTCAAAACTGCAAGCTGATTAATTATGGCCTCAGGGCTTTCTCCTCTCAGAACACAAGCAAAGTACTTACTGCCGGGAGAGCACACCATTGGCCAGGGTTCCTTCATAGTGACTTATCCCTTTGCTCTGAAGCAGGTTGATGTGGCCACCTAGTTCATCTGCGATGATCCCTGCATGGATAGCAGCTTTGCACAATAAAGAGGTCTGAAACAGAGTGACATCATTATTCAGCACTCACATGTTTAAAACAAAGCTGGACTTTTCTACTTTCTACTTTTTCTATTTTGGTTTGTTTGGGGTGTTCTTTTTTTTTTTTTTTTTTTTTTTTTTTTTGCTTTTTAGAGAGAGTCTCATTATTTAGTGCTGGCTATCCTGGCACTCACTGTGTAGAACAGGCTGGCTTTGAACTCACAGATCTGCCTGCCTCTGTCTCTGGAGTGCTGGGATTAGAAGCTCATCCACTGAGTTTTCCATTTTTGCTTGTCATTTACAGTAGTATTCTGCCCCATGAATAATGCCTCTGTGGCCACAACCCTGTTAACTCCTAGCTGCAACATCTGAACGAGTCAAGGAGTTTGCCCTGTTCTGCCGCAATTCAGGAGGTCCTGCTTGCTAACTGACATGCATGTTAGTGAAGCCACAAAAACTCTTCAGCACCTCAAGAGCAATTTCAGACTAGCAGAGCTGAAGAACCCATCTGTCAAAACTGCTTACCATGCTCATAAGTCACTGAGTTCAGGGTAGATTGTTATGCAGAAAAAGATAATGGGTTTGCCTCTTGGTTTACAAGCAGACAGTCTTAAACAAGGTGGAAAGCAACCTAGGTAGTATTCAACTTTCTGTACTGCGGCTTCACATTAATTCTTTGCTTTGGTACAACATCAAAAGTAAGATGGCTGACAGCTACTTTATGCAATAGCAAGTTCCATGGGGAATGATCAAAAAAAAAAAAAAATTCCCAGCATTCATCTCATTTTCTGAATTTTTTCAGTGGGTCCACAAGCCTGTGACTGCTGGGCTGACTGCTTTGTCCGAATTCAGACAAATTTGGCAAAAGCAAGATCAAGTGGCTGGCTCTGATTAAGGCAGGTTAGGGGGTGACACTGGCTCTGACGGGAAGTTAAAGAATGATAAGAACTATGGGGCGACCAAGTCCAAAGGTTCCCCAGGAACAGATGTGGATAAGAAGACAATAGACAGACAGACTAGGCATTTGGGCCAAGAAGGCAAAGGGCCATGCCACTGCGTCTTAATCACTGGACCTAAGTGGTTTTCTATGTTCAGGAGAACATTGATTACCTGAGTCTCAATGGGTAAGTTTCCTCGAATCTAAGTTACAACACATGCAGAAGCAACCGAGGGTATTTGTAACCAATCATCTGGGAGTTGCAGCAACAACCAAAGAATTCTATTTTTTTTTTCGTAAGAGACTTCATATTTCCCACCTGAGATTCAGCGATGAAAATCAATTCTGCAGTAAGTGATGTCATTGTTACAAACAGAGTATACAACAAAAGAGAAGCCCAATAGAGATGCAGGTAATACTGTCCCCTTTGGAAACAGAGGACGTAGGATAATCTTGTCCCGTAGAAGGAGGGAAAGAAAGATGACCCGTGGTGGAGACTCATCATGCATTTGAGAAAAAAACTTCCCAGAATCTGCCTTCCTTAGGAAGCTTTCGCTATGGTGACAAAACACCAGTAACCACAGCAACTATGAAATGGAGGCAGGAGGACCAGGAGTTCCAAGGCTATCCTCAGCTACTTAGCAGCTTCCAGATCAACCAGGACTACATGAGACTCTGTCTCAGCAAACAAAATAGGATTGGAAAATGGCTCAGCTGGTTGAGCACTTGCTATGCCAGTGTGTGAACCTGAGCCCTCAGATCCCTAGAACCCATATAAAGCCAAGACACTGTAGTGTCTGTAATCCCAGCATGCCTAGGGTGGGTAGGGAGGCAGAAATAGGATGCCTGGAAAGCTAGCTAAAGAGACTGTCTCAAATCAGATGAAAGTCAAGGACATAATTTAGGTTGTTCTTTGTTCTTCTTTGACCTCCCAATGTGCCTTGTAACACACATACATTCCACACTCCCGCCCCTATAAAGTTGGTGGGAAGACTGGAGAGATGCTATTTCAGAAGACCTAAGTTCAGTTCCCACCACTCATATGGCAGCTAACAGCCATCAGTAACTCCAGTTCCAGAGGATCCAAAGTTCTCCTCTAGTCTATGCAAGTACTGTACCCGTGTCAAGCACAGAATATATGTAAACAAAATATCCACACACGTAAGCTTTTTAATTTTTTTTTAAATCTCAAAAAGTTAAAAAAAAATTAAAAAATGGGTGGAAAAATGGTGGTGAAATGGCCTAGTAGGTAAAGATCTGCCACCAAATCTGATGCCCTGAGGTCAATCCCCAGGAGCCAATGGCAGAGTGAGGGAATCAACTCTTGTCAGTGTTTTCTGAACTCTATCCTCATGCTGTGTCTAGTGTGACTCTCTGTGGTGGTTTGAATGAAAATAGCCCCCAGAGGCTCAGACATTGAATATTTGGTCTGCAGTTGGTAGAACAGTTGGGGAAGGATTAGGAGGTGAAGCTTTGTTGAAAGGGGTGTGTCCTAGGGCAGGGCTTTGATGTTTCAAAGGCCCACATCATTTGTAATTAGATCTTTCTCTGCCTCATGGTTGCTGTCTCAAAATGGGAACTCTTAGCTAGCATGCCTGTGTGTTACCACATTCCTTGCCATGATGGTCACGAACTGCAAGCAAGCCCCCAATTCAATACTTTCTTTTATAAGTTGCCCTGGTCATGATATCTCATCACAGAAATAGAAAACTATGACACCGCCCCACACAATAATAAATGAATATTATAATAAATAAATAAATAAATACAATGAAATTATTTTAAAAGGGACTACATAGCACAGAAGTGGAGCACTTGGCTATCAAAACCAAAATTCAATTCTCAGCCCCAATGGCACGAAAAATTTAAATAATTATTAATAAAAATACAGTTTGCACTTTTTAAGCTCCCATGAGTCTGCTTTCATTAAAAAGCTTTCTTTGTGGTAATACATGCCTATAATCCCAGCATTTGGGAAGTAGAGATGGGAGGGTCAAGAGTTCAAGATCAGCCTCAGTTACATATTTAGTTTGAGGTCAGCCTGGGTTTTATATGACCTGTATCAGAAAACCTTTCCATGACTAGGGATGTAGCCCATGGGAGGAACCTGCTCAGAAGGTTCCTGTTCCAGGCATCCTGGCTCTACCTCCAACTGCATTTCATATGTGAAGTCATTTCTCTGTTCTGGGTTATTTTCATAAGTCATCTGGACAGCAGCAAGGGTAGATTAGTCTATCTAAAGTATTTGGTATCCACTCTGAATATCTGCCACCTTCTGGCTTTAGGGTCCACACAGACCTGTCTTCCTCCCTATGTCCCAGAATAGATGCAAATTAGCTGTGGTCTACCGGTCAGCTATTTCCACAGCTTTGAATAGTTTCTTCCACAGAATTCTGCCTAGTGATGAAGTGAACATTTCAAGAGCTATGTGCTCTACAGAACTCCCAGTGATGAACAGAGTAGAGGTCATTGAGCAACAATGCCCATCAGTACAACTGGTCATGATATTATGACTTACTCAGGAAAGAATGTAAGGAGTCCAATGGTCCAGACTCCTTTTAAGGATTTCCTCATATTTAATGCAGGGCACGGGACACATGTTCCTGAGACTAGCCACCAGATCTGTCCATTCAATTATTCTGGTTAAAATGACCAACCTTTCAAACAATTATTTCTTTATTAAAACAAAAAACAATTCCTCATCTTAAAATTTAAATATAATTCATGCTTATTAGTGTTTTTCTCCCCTGGTATCAAGTTTAAAAATTCACCTTCATTAAATCTGATTAAAACAACTACCACCTTCCACTTGAACAACTAGTATTTTGATTTCCTCGGTAGTCTGGAGTGCAGATGTGGCACAGTCTAAGTCAAATGCACATATGGAAAGACTTTATTACCAGTGTATGTTGACTAGTGAATTATCTTAGATAATATTCATTAACTCAGCTGAAACAACAGCATTATAATTCTTGAAGGAATAAGGGGAACATATACACAATTTTATTCTTTAATTTTTAAATCTATATTTATGTCTATGTACTATTTGCACATATTTAGGAAACATACAAAGCACTCTCATTGAGGTCCAGTTGACAAGAGAGTTCCAAGTTCAAAGCCAGCCTGGGCTATCCAGGGACTTCAGCATCCATCTGAGTTATAGAATCAAACACTGTCTCAAGAAAAATAAACAAAACATTATCACATTGAGCTCACTATGCCACAAAAGTCAGCCAAACACAATGGCATGAAGACCCACAGGACCTTCCAGGTGATCAAATCACACCAGCACTGTAGTATCTTCTTAATCTTCCTCTAAAGAAATGTTAACAGACTGTCAAAAGTATTGACAATGCTTTAGCCAAAATAAATACAAAAGCAATCATTCTGGGGACTGGAGAGATGGCTCAGTGGTTAATAGTGCTTCTTGCTCTGGAAGAGGAACAGAGTTGAGTTCCTAGTACTCACTCCATCATGGCCTTGGTAGGGACAGAATGACATCGGTCCTTGTGGGCCTCCATAAGTGTCAATGGCTGCGGTGGGAGTAAGGCTTGTTTGTACAATAATGTACATACTTTATATTCCTCCTTCAAGGGATGTCCTCTGTTAATCTTAATGACTCTGTGATAATCAGAGACAGGTCCTTAAGGGGAAGATGTGGCTAACATATCAACAAAATTGTAACCACTGGGACCTTCAGGATAGCCCTTAAGGCTGTGGAAAAGAACTCCAAAAAACATGAGTTCAAAAATATATAATTTCACAGGGCTGGAGAGACAGCTCAGCAGTTAAGAGCAGTGGCTGCTCTTCCATAGGTCCTTGAGTTCAATTCCCTGCAACCACATGGTGGCTCACAACAATCTGTAATGGGATCCGAAGGCTTTCTTCTGGTGTGTCTGAAGACAGATATACATAAAATAAATGAATAAATAATATATCTCAGTAAATAAATAAATAAAAAAATAAAATATCTCAAGCATTCAAAATATAAGGATGCAATATGAATTATGAAAGGAGCTTCAAAGATCTAAAGGAACAGAGGCAGCTTCCTCTGTGAGGCAACTTGTCAGAAGAACATATGGAAGGAGATTAACGGACTTAGGGAGAAGTGATCCCACCCAGCTAAGTTTTTGTTTATGAACTCAGGCAGATTCCTGGGTTCCTAAAAATCAAAGGGCTGGGTCAAGGAATGCTGATTCAATGGATAATCAAAAGGACACCTGGAGTAAATGACTGGATTGATATCTAAAATTAAAGACTGGGTTTATGATCTGCAAGAGATGAGCTAACCAGAGAATTTTTTAGAATAGCAAGAGCACCACTCTCTTTTGGGGCTCTGAAGATAACACTTGTACACATGTGCAAATACGTACACATAGACATATACATAAAGTAAAGAAAAAAATCTAAAAATAAAATAAGCACTTAGCTTGCAATTAATAAAACTTGAACTAAAAATGCCAGTAAGATGCAATAAAAGCAAAGCATGTGCTTAAATGGCAAGATGGTAAGTTATAAAATACATTCCAGAGCCATGCTTGATGGTTTATGCTTGCAACACACGCTCTAGGGAGAAAGAGGCAAGAGAGTTTCATGTTCAAAGCCAACCTGGGCCACACAGGGAATTAAATGTCCTCTCCAGCCTCAAAATAAAAAACTGTCTCAAAGAAACAAAACAAAATAAAAAAATGAAATAAATTTAATCACCAGTCATGTGGCTTGTCTCTATGTGCTTCACTATAGTTCCTATAATCTCTGTATTGGTATATATTTGTAACATTTCTTTTCTAATCAGTAATACCCTATAGGAACTTTAGGAAATATGAAACGTAAATTGTAACTACGTAGAAACCTTATTAGTCCTTTTTCCTAGTGTTTTGGGGGTGTTTCTGCCCCCTCTTCTTGCCTAATCCAAGAGTATACTTTTATTTTCTCATATTTCTTCAATATTCTTTATTTTTGATATTATATTTATATAATTTCTCCCTTCCTTTTCTTCCCTCCAAACTTTCCCAAATACCCCTCTTTACTGTATTTCAAATTTGTGGCCTTTCTTTTCATTAATGATTATTGCATAAGTGTGTGTGTGTGTTTACCTGCTCGTTCTGTATAATGCTATTCATGGATCTTGTCAGGGCTGATCACTTGGAATTGAATGATCAATTGGAATGTTCTTCTGTGGAGAAGAACATTTCTCCTGCTCTCAGTTTCCTCTATTCCCTTGAGGTCTCATGGGCTTCTCCCTGTCCACTTTGGCATGTCTACTGTTGTTGTCCTTGTTCAGCTCACGTTTAGACAGTTCCTTGACTACTTTTTGAGAGCAATGAATTTGTTAAATGAATTGGTTAAGGTCCGCAAGATGGCTCAGTCCTAAAGGTACCCACTGGGCTTCCACAAATGACGATTTAAGCTCAGTGGTGGTTTGAGTAAGAATTGTCCCAATAGGCTCATTTGAATGTTTTAATCACCAGGGAGTGGCACTGTTTGAAAGGATTAGAATAATTAGGAAGTATGGCCTCCTGGGCAGAAGTATGTCCAAAACCCATGCCAAGCCCAGCCTCAGTCAGTCTCTCTCTCTCTCTCTCTCTCTCTCTCTCTCTCTCTCTCTCTCTCTCTCTCCCTCCCTCCCTCCCCATCTCTCCTTTCCTCCCTCTCAGTCCCCCCACTCTCTCTCCATCCCTCTCAGTTTCTACTCCAGCACCATGCTACCCACCATGACAATAAAACCCTCTAAAACTGTAAGCCAGCCCCAATTAAATGCTTTCTTTTCTAAGAGTTGTCTTGGCTATGGTATCTCTTCATAACGATAGAACAGTAACTAAGATAAATTCAATTTCTGGAATCCATACAGTGAAGAGAAAATCAACTTCCCCAAGCTGTCCTCTGATCACCATTTATATCATGATACATAGTGCCCTCCCACAAAAGAAATAATGATAATAATAAATTAGTTAAGTGACATATACCATTGAAAAGCAGATGTACTTCACTATTAGAAAGGTGGAAGGGTGGCAAAGGAAAGCTGTCCTGTGGTCAGACCCTAAGGAGAAGCCCAAAGCCACACTGCTGTTGGCACTGAAAACAGACATAGTTGGGATGCTGACATTGTCAGATGACGCAGAATTCTCTCTCTCTCTCTCTCTCTCTCTCTCTCTCTCTCTGTCTCTGGCTTTTTGAGACAGGGTTTCTCTGTGTAGCCCTGGCTGTCCTGGAACTCACTCTGTAGACCAGGCTGGCCTCGAACTCAGAAATCCGGAGGCAGAACTCTCTTAAGGACCCAAAAAGGCCTTTTCAAGTTCTTCACATACAGCCTCTGAAGATCCATTCTTCCCCGTCCCACTGGTACTCCCTCCCACTCACACATACTACCACCAACAATTGCTTTGTACAACATCTACATATTTCTGTAAACACTACATTGCACTCGATGCTACTTAACTCTTCCTTTTATACAGCTGAGACTGGCATCTCTGTAATGTTTAGCCATTGATCCTGCTGTTTGCTGCTTTTTGGGGCCACACAAAATGAATCGATGTCTTTTCTGTAATGATCTCTTTAAGATCACCTATTCTCTAGGTGCTAGATAATCCAGCATTTGGAAGATAGAAACAGGAAGACTGGGAGCTCAAGCCCAGCCCTGGATACACAGAAGTTCAAGGCCAGCCAGCCTGCAGGCGGCTTACACAGATTCTGTCACAAACAAACAAACTCAATGATACAGTCTCGCTCAAGTCTGAATACTTCTACTTCAGTGACTCCTCAAGTAATTAGTTTTCCAGATTCTGTTTTCTTGATGTACAGGATGTTTTAGTTTTGTAAAGAACCTTCCAAAAAAGATTTGTTACACCAAATGTACTTCCTAAAAGGAAGCTGCCATGGAGTAGATTCTAAAATAACCCATACAATCTGCCTCCTGGTAATCCCCCATGTAGACAGGAAGCTGTGACATGCTTCTATTAATAATTCATAGAACATGGCAGAAAGGTGGGATGTCACACCTCTCCACTATATCTCATATTAGTATGAGATGGTTTTGCTCTTGATTCTCTCTTGCTGGCTTCAAGGACATGTGCAGCCATGTTAAGAGGAGACATGGCAAGAATGGCAGCCAAGATCCAAGAATTCAAGAATTTCTGTCCAATGACCCTCAAGTAGCGGAATGTGCCCTGGACTGTGAGCCTAGAAGCTGACCTGTCACTAGAGGAGCCACAGAGAGGCTGTAGCTCCAGTTGACATTTCAGCTCTATCCTTATGAGATCCTGAAGTGGGAACCTGGTAAAACCAGGTTTTACACACACACATACACACATACACAGTATTTTTTTTTAAAAAAAGCTGGGTATGGTGGTGCATGTCTCTGGTTCCAGCAACAGGGAGACTGAAACAGGCAGATCTGGTCTATAGAGAGTTCCAGATCTGCCAGGGCTACATGGTGAGACCCAATCTCCCAGTAAATAAATATACAACTATGAAAAGACAACTAGAGACAACAGAATTTTTTAATTTTTTTTTTTAAAACAGAATTTCTTAATTCACAGAAAATAGGAGGGATGGGCCAGCAAGGTGGCTCAGGAGATAAAAGGCTTGTGTGGCAAGTGTCACCACCTGAGTTTGATCTCTGGATCTTATCATGGAAAGAATGTATTCCTGAAATTGTTCTCTGACCTCCACATTGCAAATATTTACCTGTATGTATAGGACACACAACACATACCACACACACACACATACACACACACACAGTATTTTTTTAAAAAAAAAAAGCTGGGTATGGTGGTGCATGTCTCTGGTTCCAGCAACAGGGAGACTGAAACAGGCAGATCTGGTCTATAGAGAGTTCCAGATCTGCCAGGGCTACATGGTGAGACCCAATCTCCCAGTAAATAAATATACAACTATGAAAAGACAACTAGAGACAACAGATGTTGCTTCAGCCTTGGGGTAGGGCACACTGTTACACAACAGATACAGGGTAGGTACTAACCAACCTTCTGTAAAGAGATGATCTTCCAAAAGCAAACAGCAGCCAGACATTGTGGCACACCCCTTTAATCCTAGTACTTGGGAAGCAGAGGCAGTTGGATCTGTGAGTTCCAGGCCAGCCTGGTTTACATGGCCAATTAGGGCTACATAGAGAAACCCTGTCTTGGAAAACAAAAGAAAAGCAAAAGCAAATGGTGCCAAGCAGTTGGTGAGAAACAAAGAACCCAATTTCCAGGACCTGCAGATAAGCACTCAGATCTAACACACAAGGAGACTAAACCTCCCACCCCTACAACCCTCCCAGGAGAAGAATAAAACCTTCCCATTGAAAGGGAAGAAACTCCACTTCAACCTTTATCTTCTAGTTAATTTTCTGGAATCATTTAGAAATAGCTTCTCTACATTTTAAAGAAAAACATATGGAGACCATTGAAAGAGTAAAAAAATTAAGTGTACCACATGCAGAAAAGAAAAAATAAAGTCTGGTAGGCCAGATAAATATCCTGTGTCCAATTTATAAACAAAAGCAATACAGGAAAGAGGAAACAAAAAGCAAACTTACACTATGATCTATTTCAAAATCAGGATGTGGTAAGAGATAAAAACAAAATGAAATGTAAAAATACAGCCTACAACAAGATTACAGTTGAGTTTTCTCTCCTGCCAGAGGGTACTTCTAAATCTCTACAGTGTGTAAGATACTTCTCCAGGCATGGGGATACGGCAGTAATGTCTTTCCTCAGCACTACAGATGTTTCTCAACTTAACTAAATCAAACCAACTCTTTCAACAGTCAAATACAAATTCAACTATTTTAAATGGTAATATAGCAGAGGTGGAGGGGGCATATTTCCAGGAGGGAAACTTGTAAGTAGAAATAAATAGTATACTACATATTAGAAGACAGGACAGACAGATTAGAAAAATAATCTTCTGGGATTTATTTTTTTTCTGGGAAATATATTTTCTAGACAGTCCTCTTAGACATAAAAATGGAGGTTGGTGGACAGAAGTAGGGCAGACGGCTTTATTCTGTGATGTAACCAGTAATGTCACTAGCTCTAGTATAGAAGACAACTGCAGTACTACAGAAGTACTTGTCACCTGATGATGCATACATGGTAGTTCCAAATTGAGGGAAAAAACTGACGCTACAGAGTTGTTCTCTGACTTTGTGTGATGTGGCATGTGCATCTACACATGTACATTACACACACACACACACACACACACACACACACACACACACGTTGAGAACCGCAATTGCCCCACATTGGGTGCCAAAAAATGTTGAGAACCTCACTAGCACCACGTTCGGGCGGCCAAAAAGTGTCACGGCCCGAGCAAAATGTTGAGGCCCGGGCTGCCCCATGTTTGGCGGCCACTGTATCCCTGTCCAAGTTGCGGCTCCAGTCCATGGGTCGGGGTTCAGCAAGAGAGAGAGTGAGGACGAACTCGAAGAATGGAGACCAGACAGAGTGTGTTTCAATCTCTCTTCTTCTCTCCAAGTCCCATGTCTTGAGTTCCTAGTCCCTAGTTCCTAGTCCCTAGTACCTCCAAGTTCCAAGTTTCTTCTTCCAAGTGCCAAGTGCCTAATGTTTAATAACTAACACCAAGTTGTTCTCTCTAAAGTGTCTGATTCTCTACAGTCTGCCTCTGCCTTTTATATGTCTCACTTCTAAGCCATGCCTTTTGGTCACACCTTTAATCATGCCCTTAGGTCTTGTCTCTAAATCTGATCTCTACACTTCTAAGTCACACTCTTAAGTTACACACCTTTAATCTCACACACCCAAGGTATCTAAACCAAGATTATCAGAGTGTGCTCAGCTGTTGTAGGCTATTGTAATCCAAGTCTCAGGTCAGGGTATATGGCTCAAGATGGCTGCAAAGCTGATAGCCGCTTTCTGCTAAAAGTCGGCCCCCAACACACACGCACAACATGTAAAAGAAAAAGAAAGGATGGGCCCTGAGAGAGAGAAGGGGGGGGAAATGAATGAATGTTTAAGTATATAGTAAATATATAATGAATGAATAAGTATACAAATCTATGGCCTTTTGTGGAAATTGGACATGTGTTTGGATCTCACGGCTCATGGGCCCACCCCATAGCACTATTAGGTCATGGGAGTATTGCCTTATGGGAAGACATTAGGTGACCAAGAATGTGCCATTGAAAGGGATCACAGAATGCCCTCTTCCCTCGTTCTGCTTCCCAGTGGTCCTTGGGCTCCACCTCAGACCCAGCAGCAACTGGACTGGACTGAACCTACCAGAATGAGAAATGAAAACTGACTTCTACACTCTTACTGTAAATTTGTCTCAGGAATTCATTACAGGAAGAAAGCGCTGACCAATACAATGTAATAATAGTTCTTAGGTGCTAAAAATAGTTTTGTCTTTCATTTCACTTCTACTACTTCTATTTAGAAATGCTGGAAATAAGAATGAATGCATAAACAACTTTGGTTTCAAACTTATTGCATTTTACTGTCTCATAAAATAGCAAAGCCTATATCTACGTAGAGTTCTGTATCCTATTTCATTTGATTTTGCAATCAATTCAGGCAAAGCAAGCAACACGTCTTTGGAATCACTCTTAATTACTTACATCTCTGTAGCCATCTTTCGTATTCCCAGAAATGTCTCCTGCTATGTCTCTACAACCAGCTGGGCAGAATTTGCTGGAAAAAAAAATACGTTATCAAATTACATTGAAAAAAGAAAAGCATTAAACTACATTTCAATTTAATTTCTGACACACACACACACACAGATGTAAAAGTAAAAGGATGGACCCTGAGTTCAAGGAAGGAGAGAGAAAGAGAGAGAAAGAAAAAGAGAAAGATGAATGAATGAATGAGTATATAAATCTATGGCCTTTCATGGAAGTTGGGCAGGTGTTTGGATCTAAAGGCTCCACAGTTAATAAAAACAAATTCCCTGCCCATGGCACTGTTAGCACATGGTAATTCTGGAAATAAAAATGAATGCATAGGCAACTTTGAGTCCCCCCCCCCCCCCCGCCCCTTGTTCACATTGTAGGCAAATAATATCTTGCTTTAAAGACAAATGAGAAACTTGACTTACAAAAACACAAACTAATCTAAAATGTTAGCCTGGAAAGAATGTTTACACGATGGTTATTTGCTTTCTGTAAGGATTTATCATGTGTTCGGTATTAAAGCGGCTTCCCCAATACACTTGGATTCTAAGATGCCTAAGAAATATTTTTAAGGTAAAGGAAAAATTTACTTATATAGTATAACATTATTCTTTTTTTTTGTTTGTTTGGTTGGCTGGTTTTTCAAGATAGGGTTTCTCTGTGTAACCCTGGCTGTCCTGGAAGTCACTCTGTAGACCAGGCTGGCCTTGAACTCAGAAATCTGCCTGCCTCTGCCTGGGATTAAAGGCGTGCGCCATCACTGCCCAGCAACATTATTCTTATTAAAAGAAATGTTTAAAGTGTATAACATTTTGTGGTTGGATAAATAAAAAGAAGATAAAAAGCAGCACTCGTAAACTCTGTCCTGGAGTACAATCATGGGCTACAATAGTTCATGATCTAAACTATACTTTAATGCAGAAACAAAATAGAAGCCACGTGTGTAAATTTAAATATTCTAGTACCTATATTAGAAAAAGTAAAAATAAACAGGTAAGATTAATAATATACATTTAACATAATATAACTAAATTCTGTTAATAAAACCCAATAAGAATCAAGGAGATAATTTAACTTTCTTCTTAGTACTAGAAATATATTTTACACCTGTAGCACACTTCACCTTGGACTTGCCATAGTTCAAGTACATAGTCACAAGGATTACTATAACTGATAATACTGGTCTATGTAATAATAAATGACCCTTACACTTAAGAAAAATGCTTTAAAATTAGAGTTTAGTCGGGTCCTAAACATACACACCTATAAGCCCAACAAATCAAAAGGCTGATACAAGAAGAATACAGTTCAAGGACAAGTTTGACCCACCAACACAAACATTACAAATGTATAATAAAATCGGGCTCAATTTACTTAAGTCATCTTTCAAAGAGCTTTCCAGGAACCCATCACAGATGGTAATGTGATTGCAGGGTGTGGTGGTTTGAATACACTTGGCCCAGGGAGTGGCACTATTAGGAGGTATGGCCTTGTTGGAGAAAGTGTGTCACTGTGGGGGTGGACTTTGAAAGACCTTCCTCCTAGCTAGCTATCTGGGAGTCAGTCTTCTCCTATCTGCCTTCAGATTAAGATGTAGAACTCTCAGCTCCTACCATGCCATGCCTGTCTGGATGCTACCATTCTCCCACCATGATGATAATGAACTGAACCTCTGAACCAGTAAACCAGCCCCAATTAAATGCTGTACTTGTAAAAGTTGCCTTGGTCATGATGTCCCTAACTAAGACAAAGGGTCTCAGTGCTAGAGGCTGAGTGACTTGGTTCAGACCAAGGTTAGCTAGCTGACCCTGAACACAGTATATAAACTCCCTGCGGTTCAGTCTCTTTTCTCTCTAGTTTCTTGAAGCATCAGCACATCAAAGACATCTACATATATCTTTGAATGAACACACACACAGCAAACATATAAAAACACTGACAGCTGTGAAGATGAATGCTGTATATCCCTGTTTCTATATGACTTGACAGTCTTCCTTCTTTCCTTCCTTTTTTCCTTCCTTCTTTCCTTCCTTCTTTCCTTCCTTCCTTCCTTCTTTCCTTCCTTCCTTCCTTCCTTTGGTTATGTTATAATTACACCATTTCCTCCTTTTCTTTCTTTCCTCCAAGCCTCCTATATGCCCCTCCTCCTTGGTCTCTTTCAAATTCATGGCCTCTTTTTACATTAATTGTTGTTACATGTGTATATACATATATTCTTAAATACATAAATATGACCTGCTTGGCTTTACCACTGTTACTTCTATGTATGTTTTCAGGATTGACCACTTGGTATGGGGTGATCAGTAGCTGTGAAAGAGTTAAAAATCTTTTAAACTTTTCAAAGATGGAGTCAAGAGTGCAGATCAGCTTGTTCTGTGTTCTGGGTCCTAGGAAACTAGCTATCCACAAGACAAAATAGATGATGGATTGAATAGAGTTCAGAGCTGGGAGTTTAAGATAGCATGACCAAGCACTATGGGTACCAGGAACTAAAAACTGACCATAAGGTAGATTGAATAGGGTTTGAGCTGAGAGTTCAAGTTAGCGTTCCTGTGCACCCTGGATACCAGGAGAGTTTGAGTTGTGCACCTTGGATACCAGGAGAGTTTGAGTTGAGAGTTCTCAGCGTGTCCATACATCCTGGATACCAGGAACTTGGCTGATTACGTATAGGCTCTTAGAGAATAGCCTGTTCCTTGTGCCCTGTCACAAACTGAATAATAGGCTGGGACTTTCCACAGGTGCTCTCCAATAGCCCTCCCTTACTCCCCCTGTGTGGTGGGTTCCCCCCCCCACCCCGAGTTGTGGTTTTGGGCTTTAAATTCTCTCTGTCTCCAAAGCCCCAGGGTCAGACCCCATTGCCCCTGCGTGGGCTACAGGTCTTGACCTCAGTATACTGATTAAAATATGTCTCTTGCTGATTACATCAAGTTTGGTGTCTTGTAGTTATTGGGGTGGCTGCGAATTCCCGAGGCTTGGGTGAGGTCCTCCATTCGTGGGGGGCCTTACAGCTGCTCTCAGCTTCCCCCCTCAGTTGCTTTTAGCCTCTGTGTAGGGTTGAGGCCTGTTTACTCCATTTATAAAGTGACAGATTCCAAAATAGCAGCTGTTTTTCCCCCTTCCATTCACTTTCCTCTCACTGCTTAGAAAATTACCATGTAATGACAACTAATTATCAAACAACCCAAATAAATGTTTCATAGTTCTTTCCTAGGGCCTGCATGGCAGTAGTAATCAAGGAACCGAGAAATAAATAAAAAAACACCCTCCTGCAGGCTCGCAGGTCCTTAAGAGAAGAATTGCTTAGTGCCAGAAGAGCCTCTCAGCTCAGGCAGTTTAGGATTGCAGGAAACTGAAACGGTGCCGATGATGCTCATAATATAAGACCCCTCATAGAGCATGTCAATCAAGAGCTGTAACAGCTCACACAGAATGCATGAGTAGCTATAGTAAGTAAAATGCAGAAAGACTCAATAGCCTGGTGCTAATGCAGTCTAATTTTGCTGTCAAATGAACTGACAATCAAATGAGTAACAAAGGACTTCTAAAGGTTTCTGTATTCCAGAATTATGGGTGAGAGGTGTGGGCCTGCATTAGTGGCCATACTTAAGCACTGCGAAATGGCTGGCCTACAGTGGAACCAATCCGTCACCATAATGTCACACTATATGTTTGACTGCATTGTCCTTTTCTATGATACCCAGGGCCCTATCACCGTGCACTGGGAACGCGTGGCTGGTAAAACTCCAGAGGCCAGAGCCTCTGTATACATGGGCTGAACAATAACCTTACAAAGCAACATTTACTTTCATATAGTTGGATTCCTCATGTTCCATGAGTGCACTTAATATCAGCTAATACTGGAATTGATTCTGCACATCAAACACTCACACTGAGAATGTGCGAGATAGTTAATGTCTGAGAATAGGTAAGAACATGAGCCCTTAAGCCTAGCTCCTGGAGCACACTTAGTGCAGTGACAGTGGTTTTGAGCCATTTTCATGATGTATCAGAGGCAACCTTCCGGGAATACTGAAATATCACAAGAGCTACTTATATGTGTGGTAGGGAAAGCTGCAGGCCATTAAGAAAGCACTCTAAAGTTACAGCTTTTTGTTATTGCTATTGGCACTGGCTTCTAGACAGAAATTCTCAGCTGGGGGTGTTTTGTCCCCCAGAAGACATGAGGCATTGTGTACAGACAGTTGTGGTTGTCACAACTGGCATGTAGACAGTAAAATCCAGGGAAGGAAGGCATTCCCCAGTGCCATAACAAAGAATTGCCGAAAGACTGTCCCTATGATTGGGAGTTCCCTCTGTCACTTCATTGATGGTTGAGGAGGAAATATATATCAGAAATTTAGTAGACTTGTAGTTAAAGTAAAGCTGAACTAACAATCCGTATCTTTAGTCTCCATAGGCTTTTCTTTAGGGTAAAAGACAAAACCCCTATGAAAGAATTATACAACTCATTTTCAAATACTAACCAGGGAAAAAGTACTCTCCAGACTCAACTGTGGCTCATTGGTAACACAGCAGAACTAAGGGATCAGCAAAGTATGGACCAACTTCCTCCTCCTCCTCCTCCTCCTCCTCCTCCTCCTCCTCCTCCTCCTCCTCCTCCTCCTCCTCTTCTTCTTCGTGTGTGTGTGTGTGTGTGTGTGTGTGTGTGTGTGCGCGCACATGCATTTCATACAGCCCAGCCCAGGCTCACCACTGAACATCTTGCCTTCAGTTCTCAATGAGTAGGACAATACAGGTGTGTACCACCACACTCAGTCTGAGCCAGCCTGAGCCTGCTGCTGTTTTCAATGTTATTTTGAATTTCCACACTTAAATCATGTGTACAAGTACATATTTTTGTATGGGTACGGGCATGAGCTCGTGAGTATGGGTACCCAAAGTGGTCAGAATAGAGCCTTAGAGCTCCTGGAGCTGGAGTTACAAGTAGTTGTGAGCTTCCTGAGGTGGGACCTGGAAACCAAATTTAGGTCTTTTGCAAAAGCAGTGTGCTCCCGACTGCTGAGCTGTCTCTGCAGCCTGGGTTTGTTGGTATAAACAAAACTTTAGAATGCTGACTTATTGGTTTTTATCGCCTACCTTTGCTTTTTTGCTTCAACAGCAACGGAGACTGCATGAGTCAGTGCAACAGGGACTTTTGGCTATAAAAACTACAATTATTTACAGTGCAAAGGGTTTGCAGATTCTGCCTTTTGGGAACATCTTATATACATGAATAATTTAGCACACATATTTACCTGTATTTTTCCTCGGAATAATGACTGCCTCGTTCCAAACAGGTTATTAAATCTATTACAAATAAAGAGAGGGTACAGTGAGCAGGTGAGTGGAAAACAGGCCACCTGTTTCTAAATATTTCTTTACAGCTAAAAAAGAAAACTTCGAGAGCATTATTATATTAGTTGAATTTTCTTGTCTACAAGTAAATAAAGTCTGGGATTATAGTCTCCAGGGTTTAATCAGCTTCTTTCTTCTTTCCTATCACTGATGGGGAGTTTTCAGTGCTACTGTCTAGAGAACAATAACAAAATCTACTTCTAACTGTGATTACTATACACCTGCAGGTTTCGTGTGCACAATATGCTTAATGAGAGGAAAATCATTAACAATCCTATCACAGTTCGTGGCAAACAATCCCAGAAACATTCCCTCCCCCACCCAACCCCTCCGTTTTTTTTTTTTTTTTTTGACAGAGTCTGAGGCAGCCCAGGCTAGTCCAGGTTTGGCCATACAAGTCACTATGTAGCTGAGGACAACCTTGAAATGTTTTGGTCCTCTCAGTTATCTTCCTTGAGTGCATTACACTTGAGGGATCACAGGTTTGTGCCTCCACAACTGGATGTTTGTGGTTCTAGAAACAGAACCCAGGCTCCGTCAATAGTGGCATACTCAGTTCCCTAGAACATTTTAACTCAGCCAGTGGCAATTACATGGTGGCTCACAACCATCTGCAATGGGATCCAATGCTCTCTTCTGATGTGCAAGAATTTATGATCTGTCTGACATCAACACTGGGAATTGAACTCATGCCCTCTATAAGAGCAATATGTGCTGTTAACTGCTGAGCCATCTTTCCAGACCCTCAAGTGGGCTTTCTTTTTTTTTTTTTTTCAGACACATCAGAAGAGGGCATCCTATCCCATTACAGATGGTTGTGAGTCACCATGTAATTGCTGGGAAATGAACTCAGGACCTCTGGAAGATCAGCCAGTACTCTTTAACTGCTGAGCCATCTCTCCAGCTCTTTTCAGAATGTTTCTTAAGGAGCAAACTATGGTGAACACCAGTCACAATTGCCTTCATATGTGTGGTAGATCCCCTTCCAGACATAGTTCTACCAAAGCAGAGTGACAGCAGGAACACAGGGCACCTGTGACCCTGGATAGGCATGGAGCGAATGGCAGGGTGATGACTCTGCACCATGAGGCTGAGGAAGGATCTGGCGGTTTCCCTGTCACCAGGACTCATGTTCTCTTCCCTTTTCTCCCACCCATGGTTGGGAGGGTCATGTGACCCTACTGTGTCTCCAAACTTATGTGTGACAGGGGTGAGGTCACTAGTTAAAAGGTTTGCTTCCTAAGCAAGGAAGGAGGCTAGGGACAGGGCTTCAGAGAAGCCAGACAGCTAGGTCAGGAGGATTTCCCCAAAGATGTGTTACTCAAGGATTATAGGAAACAAGATTTATTCCATCCCATACACATCACTGGATCCATTCACCATATGCACTAAAAGGATGCAATCGGTACCAACTACTTACAAAGAAGCTGTTCCCCTCTGTCCTCAGGCCTTTTCTTCTCCCCACAGAACAGGGTTTTACTACATAACCCCAGCTGGCCTGAAACTCTTATGTAGACCAGGCAGGCGTCTGCCTCTGGCTCTGGAATGCTGGGATTAAAGGTATGGACTTCCATGTCTAGCTTGTTCTCATATTGTACTGTTGCATCTGAGGTCACAATTATGCCCAAAGGAAATGATAAGAAGCAAAAGGAACTCCCAGGTGGATAAGCTTGATGGGTTTTTTTTATTGTACCTGGATGGTCACTGCTGGCATAGGCCAGCAAAAAGCCACGGCCAGAAATGTGAGATCCACTCTGGAAGCGGACAGTCACTTCGTTTGAGTTCAGCCAGAGCTCTTTGGGAACAGCCCAGCTCCCACAATATGGACCTGGAAACAAAGCACATGTGCGGCACATTTGAAAACTTACACGGAACAGAGAATTTTTTTTGTAAAGACCAGATATGCCCTATTACACATCCAAAATTTTAAATTCTTATCCATCTGGAATTTTGTTTGACAGAGGCCAATCTGTAAACCTGATTGGACAGATAAGCTCGGGGTGGAGCAGCCTACCATAGACAAACAATAGTTTAGAAGTTGCTTATTATGAACAACCTAGCAAATAGGAAAACCTAACAAGACAGATGTCAAAGACACTAAGAAACAATTTATCAGAGAACATACTCTAGGGACCTCCTAAGAAACTGATTCAAAGGAGGTTCTAAATGAAAATATATTGTCCACTGTAAAATTATTGGGCTGGTTAGATGGCTTGGCTAAGCAGGTAAAGGTATTTGTCACAGAGCCTTAGGACTGGTGCTCATGTGGTGGGAGGAGAAAGCCAGCTCCTCTAACACCTATAATGTACGGAGGTATGTGTAATATGCATGTACCCACACACATACAAATAAATAAATGTAATAGAAAGTTAAAGTTTTGCTCATATGCAACGTTCATATTTTTCTCTTGCATTAACTTCTATTGTAACACAAACTGTATTTTGATTTGCATCGAAAAGTCTGTTCAAAAGCAATGATTACCCTTTGAGATGGTCTTAGAATGTAGCCTAGGCTGGAATCTGGTGACCCTCTGCCTTAGTCTCTAAGTGATTTCTACAGGCAAATACTATAAGTGTACAGGTGTGATGACATATGCTTTTAACTTTAGAACCCCTGAGGCAGAAATAGGTGATCTCTGTGAGTCTGCGACCAGCCTGGTCTACATAGAGACTTCCAAACCAGCCAGGGATACACAATAAGACCCTGTCTCAAACAAACAAATAAAATGAAGCAAATCTGTAAACTCCATTTTACTGAGTAATAACATCTCTAACTTGGTGTGGTAGCTTATACCTGTAATCCCAGGACTCAGAAGTCTGAGGCAGTAGGATTACCATGAGTTCAAAGCCAGCCTGGGCTACAGAGCAAGACATGTCTAAAACACAAACAAATGAAAATGATTATAAAACTGTTTCTAGAGAAAACTTCTTGAAAAGCAATAACAACATTGATAAATTTCAAAGAGAAAAATTAGACTGAGCATAAAACAGAAACTAAAACCCTTCCTACAAAGACTTAAATAAAACCCAGTGGAACACTGCACTCCATAGTGTGCATGTGGAGGTGGGAGGATTTTTTTAATTTGTTCTGTGACTACTGGAAACAGACTCAGGGAGTTGGGATTGACGGCAAGAACCTTACCCATGCAGCCATCTTGTTGGGTCCCCACGCAAGTTTTGTTTTTATTTGTTTTTTCCTTTATTGTGAGACTTCTCATTGCACAGTCTTGGTTCACCTAGAACTCACTATGTAGACCAGGTTGGCCTACAACTCAGAGATCCATCTGCCCCTGCATCCTGAGTGCTGGGACTAAAGGTGTACACCACCATGCCCAGTTCCAGAAGCAAGTTTTGAAGACAGATTCTTCACCAACTTTTCTTAGAACACTACAGAGACAGCCAACAGCAGCAGCTACAACAACCAGACTAAGCAGGAAGAGGTGTGTAGAAAGAAATGACCACTCCCACTCAGTAGGAATCAAACTGGTTCACATTACCCAAAAGCCTCATGGGATCAAAATGATCTTGTTCAGTAGATAAAAAATCCAAGTAATCAACATCCTGACCAGGTAGGGAAATCCGAGAGAATACAAGAGGGCTGGGACCTTAATCTCCCACCTCGCATCCCTGCTGTTGTCTATTACTAAGTTAGTGTGCAATCCAAGCACAATGCGTTCTTGCCCCATTCATCCATTAAACTTGTGCATATGGTAAATGCACATGCATAAGCGTGGGCACATTTGTGCCTGTGCATGGGGAGAGAAAGCAGAGGCTAACCTTGGGTGTCTTCCTCCATTGCACAACTTTATTAAAGATATTTTAGTGTTTACATGCATTTATGTATGAACACTATTGTGGGTAGGGTGGATGGGAATGCTGAAAGTTCCTCCAGGGGGAAGTTAGGCACAGCGGCTACAACTACAGTGGCTCATTAAAGGCTTCTCCACCGTTCCTCACAGAGCAGGCCCCAAAGACACGAGAAAGTCCTTGGGTTTCCAAAACGGTTTTATTGGCATGATGAATGATGGTTGAATCTTGATGTGCACCCCCTGCCTCCCACCCCCCTACCTCCCCACCTGTGAAACTCGGGGCAGACCTGAGTTAAATAGGGAGGGAGGGGGAAAGGGCTGGGGAAGAATGCTTAATTGGCTCCGCCCTCTGGCCTTCAGGCATCTCATTAGTATGTAAATCTCTCTAGGGCCTGAGGCCTGTAGTCTCTGCCCTCTACCTGTGCTCTTTGGTCAGGGCTTCATTGCCCGGAGCATGGCTGAAGAGTGCAGGTCAATGGAGTTCCACGCTATGTGTTAGAAGCCTGGATTCTGGGAGCGCAGTGGAATGGATGCCCGTCCCTTACAGGCAATGGACACCTGTTGGGTCTCTGGGCTTTCCAGCCAGGGCATCTACCAAATCCAGCCATCCTATCACGGTCCTACACACTATGTATGTACACGCTTGGTACCCACAGAGACCAGAAACTGGTGTTGGATCTCCTGGGACTGGAGTTACGGATGTTTGTGAGCTGCTTTGTGGGTTCTGTGAACTGAACTTGATCCACTGCAGAGCAACAAGTGCTCCTAACAGATGAGCCATCTCTTAGGCCCTTTAATTTAAGTTTTTGAAACAATCGCTCATTGAACCTGGGGTATGTGGATTTTGGCTGGGCTGTGTCTAATGAGCTGCAGTGCCTAGCTTTTACTTAGGTACTGGAAATCAGAAGTCAAGTCTTCATGTTTGTAGGAGGCAATCTGTCATCTGAGCTATCTTCCCAGCTCCCACCTTCCCATTTGGAAGCCCTCATCACATGTCTATACTTTCCCATATTCGCAGGTTACTTAGAACAGCTCATATACTAAGAGCTGTATGGTTGCTTCTTCGATAAAAAAAAATGTATGTCTTCTCTTTAGACTGTCCACAGAGCAAGATGTTCTTGGGTTTGCATCAATGAAATTCATTTACAACAAAATGTAATTATCACTTGTGTTGAAATGTTCTTCTATTTACATTTTGTAAAAGCCAAACCCCAATAAAAGGTCATTTGGAACATTCTTAGGGGCATGTCTCAGAAACCTAAAGGCCGGGGTTGTATGTAACTCAGTGCTAAAATCGTTGCCTAGCATGTACAAGCCTGGAATGATGGTTAATAATGATTAGCAACTAACTTGACAGAAGCTGGAATCATTTAAAAGGCAAGTTTGGGGGCAAACCTATAAGAAACTATCTGGGTCAGCCTCTGGGAATAGCTGAGGGAGTATCTTGATTAGGTTGGGATGGAAGACCCACCCTAAAGCTGGGTAGCACCCGCTCCCTGGCCTCCAATCCTGGACTACACCGAGGCTTCCTGAGCATTAGACCCATCATTCTCTGCTTCCTAACATCAGATGCAACATGACCAGCTCCCTCAAGTTCCTGCTGCCAGCATTTATTTCCCTGTCATGATAAACTGTATCTTGGACAGTAAGCCAAAGTAAAACTTATCTCCCTTAAGTTGCTTTTATCAGAGAATCTTCTCAGAGTAAGACAAAAATAACTAATAGACCCAGCATGCACAATTATTATAGATTAGGAGGTTTATAAATTTTAACACTGTATTATGAATATTAAAGACAGGCAATTTAATCTATTGTTCTTGTTAGGGTCTTCTTGCTGGGGTAAAACAATCACCACAACCTATTTGGGAAGGAAAGGGTTTATTTTGTCTTACAAGTTAGAGCCCACTATCAAGCAGAGATCCTGGAAGGACAATGCTTGCTGACTTATTCCCACGGCTTGCTCAGCTTGCTCTCTTACACACCCAGTTCACCTGCCCAGAAGTGGCACCACCCATAGTAGGCTGGGCCCTCCACAACTGATCATTAATCAAGGAATCTGGCCACAGACCAATCCAGTAGACAGTTCCCTAATTGTGTTCCTTCTTCCCAGGTGATTCTAGTTTTGTCAAGTTGACAAAAATTAACCAGCACAGTAATGATGTATCATAGGCCTCGCTGTAGGTGAAAGCCAGTCATAGGCTGAGCCTAACTTTCCCAGTTTGTTTTACATGTTTGTAAAGCAGTTGCCCTTTGCAGAGAGGTCAGTATATAAGTGTATAAGCTGAATAGTAAAAATAAAATAACTTAGAGTGAAGAGCCCCATACTCGGGAGACCCTTCCTCAAGCCTCCGGAATCGCGACCCCCCCAAAATCACAAGAAACCATACCTGGATGCAATCAGCAGAGGTTTATTAGGGGAGGAGCCGGCGGTCAAAAACGACATGCTCTTTAGCTCCAAGAGCAGGGTTTTTGGCCACGTGTGGTGGGTTAAAGGGTCTTTTATAGCATGGGGTGGGGGGAGGAAGGCATTTTCGCGCGCTTACACATGATTGGATATTTCAAACATCAGCAACTTGCAGAACTGGCAGAACTTGTAGAAACTCGGACCTCCCAGAAAAGGGAGGGAGAGAGAAGTAAACACCAGATAGCCCATTACTCAGTTGGGCTTGTTTGGACTTGTCTGGGCACGCCCTTGCATGCCTTTATTTTTTTGTCACCCTGCCCCTGCAGGAGCTTAATATTTTTATTATGACTATATTTAACAAATTGTTGGTGGTCTTTGCTGACCATGAATTTTTGTTATTGTTACAATGCTGCTTTCAAATTTTGTTCTCACATTCCCTACTCCTTTAGTTTGGAATAACTTTAATCTTAAAGTTAACGATCAGTATCTTCTATCTTGTCTCTTATAATCTCATCTCTTTGTCTTAACATCATTAATTGAACAGTATCTATTTTAGTTTTAATAAAAGTTAGCAATCTATTTATGACACATGGGCCTAAACCTAAAAGTAAAAAAAATAATTATTATCAAGAGACCGGCCACAACAGAGAGTAGGGTCCTCAACCTCAAGGGCACTTATTGAACTAACTTTGTTGTGTCTCTCTATCTGTCTCTGGTCTAATCTTTCTCTAAGTCTCTGCATTGAGTCTTAGACTATCCCAGTGTGATCAGCATAAAAACAACAATCTTCTTTGAGGGCTGCATATAGTCCTCTATCTTTAAGAAACAGCAAGTCTAATCTTTTTCTGTTCTGCAGAACAATATCTGAAAGGGAAGTACTGATTGTTCTAAGGCTCTCAAATCTATATCAATGGCAGCTCTTAGCTATTGGAAATAACAGGGTGTCTGTATTAGTGTAGTAGTACCTGTTTTCATTTCTGCGGCCACTCCAAGTCTCAGTATGATAGCTAGGGTCAAAGAAATAGGCTCTCTGCAGAAGTGTCTAGGGCGTATCTCAAACTCACATTTAAAAATGCCTTCAGGGTGGTAATAAACCTAGGAGACTAGCTAGACAAGTACACAATAATCTTTGACCTCATCAAAGACAGAAGTAGATATATAAAGGGTTAATCTTGGACTGTAAACTCACCATTTATCATTTTTAGGCACTAAGTATCTGTTATCAGGACTCCTTGGGCTCTATTTTACTGACTAGGGGTCTCAAAACACCTTTTTTTTTTCTTTGTAACACACTTTTAAAGTTGTCTTCTGACTTTTTCACATTTTGTGGCACATAGCTGTCTATATATATATAAAATCACATATATAATAAAGAGAAATTGCAAAAGGAACAAATCTATATAACTCTAGATTCACATTTCAACTTCAATCTTGTAATCACAAGCTGTCATTTAACCTTGGGTGTACACACACTAAGTCCCACCCTCCAAGGCAGGATTTTCCCTGTGCCTCTGGGGTGGTCTCAGGAGTCAAGGCCTGCTGCTTTTTTAGCCTTGTAGAATAGCAGAAGACCTGGAGCTAAAGAGTAGGGGGTTGTTCAGGCATCTGGATCTTCTCCAGTTGGCATCAGTCACAGGTGGTGATGGTGAACTTTAAGGAGGTCGGATGGTCCACAGCACCAGGAACAGTCTTTTAGTACCCTGAAAAATCATTTCTCACACAAATGGGCATTCTGGGTATGGAGCAAGGACAAGGGACACTCTAGCCAGCGCCAGTTCCCAAGGGTAGTTTAATTTTAGGGTCCTGTATATTCTCTCTACCTGTCCTGAGCTTTGGAGACAATATAAACAGTGGATCTATAATTCCTGTCTTATCTTAAAACTGCTCTCTGATTTAATTACCTAGGACACTTGAAACCTCGGGAAGGTCCCTATTCTAGGCTGTTTTCTCCTAGGTATTTCTTGTTTATTCTAAGTCTTATTATTTCTCTGGCTCAGAACCTAAGGTCCCTTATACGCTTTAAGTCTCTCGGCTACTTGGTTGTACTCATATTTATAAGAGTCCATCTGTGTATTTAGCCTGGTAAATCCTTTGCTTTCTGGGGAGTATAGTTCTTCCTTCTTGTGTGCACTATTATCTCTTTTTTCTCTAGATAGTATCTGGCAGGATGGCTAGCAGTCTGAGTTCTTTCTCTTATTCTGTGCTTTAAGTGAGGCCATCTCTTAGGCCCACAACTGGAACAGGCTCCCATATCAAGACACTTGATTTGTCCAGTTATTGTCTCAGGCCACTGAGTCTCCTCCCTTTTGGTGTCCTGGGCAACGAGTACTCACAGTTGCTGGCTTCATCAGGGTTTTCTCTCTTGGTATGTAGTCCTGCAGACATGTGCTGTGGCAACAAAAGCATACCTGTTGTCCATGCCGATGTTGGTCTTCTTGTCAGCCCCAAGTTCCAAGGTTGTTCTCTGCACTGATGATCTCAGGGGTAGGGAGTCAGTCCAGATGACATTTGTGTCCACCACAGTAGTGCTGGCTTGCCTCTGACCAGCATGGAGAAAACTGCTCCCGTCTGTAAAACACGTTACCTCGGCTCCCGGCTGGAGTCAGTAGGTGAAGCCTTTCCTCTATCCGTGAGTTCTTGTCAGTTAGTTGCAGCCTGTCTGGGCCCCAATCCTGGGGAGTAAGTCTCAACCCAACAGAGGGTAGGAACAGTCTAGGATGACCATAAATGAATGGGATACCCAGCCCATCTCTTAGTCCACCATTTTCGGGTAGTCCATAAATATATTTTGGCCCATTGGCCTGGAGGAGGACCCTGTCTATCTTAATCGCTGTCTTCACACAGAGCTAATATCTTCACCATCTGGGATGTTTTTCAAGGCCTGGGATTTCTTGGCCCTGGCTTTTATTTGTTAGGGCACTCTTGGACCCGAAGCTGGCTCCTTCACTTGTAATGTGCACACTGGTTTTTTTTTTTTTTTTTTTTTTTTTCTCTAGACTATCTTTTTCACTCTTTTCCTCTAGACTTTCACAGCAACTTACAGTAAACCTTTTATTTTTTAATCTCTTCTCTATTCTTTTCTTTTAGACTTTCCCAGCAACTTTTCTCTACTCTTTAACCTTCTCTGACTTACTATTATCACCAATAATTTTAACCCTGTCTATGATCCCATCTATCTTATCTTTTTTTTTTTTTATTCTTTTCCTTTTTCCCTGATATAGTATAGTATACTTCCTAAATCTTTCAATGACTCATTTTGTAGTCTCTCTAGCCTCTGAAGCCTTGTCTACACTGACAGAATGTCTCTAGCTCTCTCAAGATCTGTCAATGGAATCTGGCGTGGGCCTTTGGGTGTCTCTTACCTTCTGTAACCCACTGTTGACCACAGCCTGATCAATTGATGGGGTCCCCATGTCTGAGGGAACATTCTTTTCGGTGTCTTCTCTTGTTTTCTACTCCTGAAGGCCAGAACCTATAAGGGTCTTGTGGAAGAAAGGCTCTTATCTTATTTATTACTTTAATTACCTGTAAAAGCAGTAAATAGTCTTTTAGGACTCTGTACAAACTAATGTATCTGTGAGGCTGCATGACTGCTGTTTACATTATATTAGAGACCACAACCTAATTTAGTCTGTAAACAGTACCTTGTCCACAGGTGTAATGTGAGCTCACCTCTGAAGCTCTAAGAAAGAAATCAAATCAGAACGAATAGCCTTATTTATAGCATTTCACAGTAAGGACTATTACGATGTTTAAAGGTTTACACAGTATTAACATTTTTTTTAAAAAGCAACTTGAGTTACATTTGACACTTATTTGAATTTAACTTTTAACAAAATAGAAACTTTGGTAGAAGTGATATATAACAAGAACAACAAAGTAAACATTTTTATGTCTAACATAAGAGCACAAGTCTTTACCACTTTTTTAATTTTATCTTGTCAAAACTCTCATCTTTGAATCAAATCTTAATAAAAATTTCATATAAATAATGAAATTGTCTCAAACAGTAATGGCTAGAAAATTTATCAAAACTGAAGCATGCATATATATATATATATATATATATATATATATATATATATATAGACTCAGGACAGCCTGTAACTTTTAAGCTGTAATTTTAGAAAAAAACAAAACATTTTTTTATTTATTAAACTGGGAAAAAATCATTGTCAACTTTTTTATTATAGAAGCTAAAAAAACTGTTGCCCCCCCCCCCTTTCTTTTTTTTTTTTTTTTTCTGCTTTCTGCTGGTGCCCTTCTCCTAGCCACAAAGCAGGGTGAATTATCAGTTTTTTTGTGTAAAAGAAGACTGCCTCACAAGTAAGTTTTAAACTAAAATTAAGTAAGCAGTTTTAACCAATTTTTTTTGTTTTTTTTTTTTTTTTGTTTTTTTTTTTTTAAACAATTATAACTTTCAGGTGAATAATCTTGCTGCGGCTGTTTTATCCAGCATGGCTCAAGGAAGATGTCTGTCTCCTCCGCCAGGTTTTTTTATCATCTGGGCTCTACCTATTTTTATAGGCAGCAGATGGAAAGCTGCCAATTTGTTACAGCAGCGACCTTGGGGTCCCCTGCATAGCCACACACACACTCAATTAGGTAGCTGTTGTATCCTATCTCCTCCGTAGCCTCCGCTAACAGCAGAGAAACAGAATCTTTTCTTGGCTATAAGCTGTGAGACAGGACCTGCTTGTCTTACTGCTCTGCAGCAGCACTCACCAGCTGCTCTATCTCTTTTTAACTTAGGATGTTTTACACAGTAATTTCAGTCCAGAAGGAAAGAAAAGAAACGACGATCGTCAGTCAGAGTCTAAGAACATATAAACTAAATAACACAGATTACTCACCCCTGCCACGGGCGGCACAGAAAACACAGATAGCTCACCCCTGCCACGGGTGGCATAAACAACACAGATATCGCACCCCTGCCACGGGTGGCACAGAAAACACAGACAAACACACCCGGCCACGTCGGCCAAACGCGACCTCAGACGGAGAAGCACACCACGTCTTCTCCTCCAGATGGAGACTCCGTCTCCCAGATTCAGAAACTCAACAGTTGAATCTCTCAACCGCCCGGCCGAATCCCTCGACCGTCAGATGGTCAAATCCCTTGACCTAGCTGGCTCTCCCAGCTCTTCTAGGGCGTCCCCTAGGGTTGTAGCCTGTCCTCGGGTCCACAGACACAGAAACCAAAACACAGAGACATAGACAGCAGCGCTGCACTCAGACACACTCTACTCATTGTCTCCTCTCGAAACGAATGGTTTACTGCCCCTCACGAGACAGAAACAGCTGCCAGTCCAAACCGAAGTGCACTTTTCAGAAACCAAATAATCTAGACAGACGGGCACAAACAACTTAGAAATCAAATAACTTAAACAAACCTAGACAAAACAGCACGCAATTTAGGCAACCCTATCACACGAGAAAGCAGACGATTTGGACAAAAGGTCACACAACAACTAGACAGAAAAAAACCGCGGTGTCCCTTTACCTCCCAGCGTGGTTCTTGGATTAAGGTGGTCGCATATCCCGGACGAGCCCCCAAATGAAGAGCCCCATACTCGGGAGACCCTTCCTCAAGCCTCCGGAATCGCGACCCCCCCAAAATCACAAGAAACCATACCTGGATGCAATCAGCAGAGGTTTATTAGGGGAGGAGCCGGCGGTCAAAAACGACATGCTCTTTAGCTCCAAGAGCAGGGTTTTTGGCCACGTGTGGTGGGTTAAAGGGTCTTTTATAGCATGGGGTGGGGGGAGGAAGGCATTTTCGCGCGCTTACACATGATTGGATATTTCAAACATCAGCAACTTGCAGAACTGGCAGAACTTGTAGAAACTCGGACCTCCCAGAAAAGGGAGGGAGAGAGAAGTAAACACCAGATAGCCCATTACTCAGTTGGGCTTGTTTGGACTTGTCTGGGCACGCCCTTGCATGCCTTTATTTTTTGTCACCCTGCCCCTGCAGGAGCTTAATATTTTTATTATGACTATATTTAACAAATTGTTGGTGGTCTTTGCTGACCATGAATTTTTGTTATTGTTACAATGCTGCTTTCAAATTTTGTTCTCACAAGAGCAGTTGATAAGTTTGGATCTTTCCTACCAGAGTCTCTGCTTGAGCACGCCTCTCCAGTTCTGTTAAATACTAAGTCTCTTTCTAACTTTCCACAGCTTCCTAATAATGTCTGATAAAAACTTGAGTAAATAAATCTAAACTGGTAACCCAAAAGAATTCAATTTCCCCTTTTCCAAGTTTTCAGAAGAATTGAAATGTTGCAAAACTTCAGGCTTATTTCAAAAATAGATAAGAATATGGGTCATCACACAAATTTGTACAAGATATGATTCCCTAGATGCCAAATACATACGGAAAGTTCTATCTGGTTTTATCCTGCCAAAGCACACAGACATTTCTAGGAAAAGTTCAAAGAAAGCCAAGGCTATCACCGTCCTTTAGTGACCCTGATGCCCAACACCAGTCGACTCAGGCTTTAACAGCATGCCACAAAAGGATACATCCCCGAGGGAGTATGAGAAAGCTGTATCAGTGTCAAGTAGAATGACTTTCCTTATTTCCTTTGTAACTACAGTGTGAGTGAGCCTTTGTTCCGGCTGGGGATGAGACTGGAGCCCTGACTGCAGTGCAGCCTGTTGGGCAAGGGATCCAGCTGTCCCAAGGCTTGACAGCTGTAGATTCCTTTCCTCACACTAGACGCTGTATGAATGGACAACATGTCCAATCCAAGGCATAGTTAAGTGGAAGGTTTTCACTATAGATGTGAAGGAGAAGATAGTCAGAGGCATCTGAAAGAGTCCAGAGTAGAGTAATAGACTGAACATGGCCATGAGAAGAGAGTAGGGAGAAAGTCATGAAGAGAAAGAGTGGACCAAGAGCATGAGACAAAAAGGAGGGAGCACAGCTGAAATAGCAGGGTTATAAGTGAGAAGGCTAGGCTGATGCCATGACAGGCTTCAAGTTGGCAGCTAAGGAGACTAGGCCTAAATCTCTATCTTCAAGAACTGGGCAAGTCCAGGTAAGTCCAGTCCTGCTACTTGGTCTGAGACAGCAGCAGTTTCCAGACTTCTTCAGCAAGTTTTCAGCCCCCACACCCAGGTACTGAAATGTCCATAGAGATGGACCCAACAGATTAACATAGAGGACACCTAACCCAGAATTCCCTAATGTGCTTTAAATCAGTTCTGCAAACTCACTTGGTTGTCACTCTATTCAGGTAGGGTAGTGGGAGAGTCCAGTATGCTGGACTTCTGCAGGATAAAATACTGCAGGTTAAAACACTCTTTGCGTTTACATACGATCTGAGTCTGGGATATCATTCTTCGGTGAATCATGGTCCCTTAAATAAGGAGAATAGATAGCTAGGTGAGGAAGCGCATGAGCTGGAGGAAGTTTGAAGGTGGGTGAGACAATGAGAAAAGCCAGGATACAGGATCACAGGTATTCTGAGGGAGCCTGGAAGCCAGCAAGAGCTTTCGCATGCTAATCGCTTAGTTCCTTCTGCCAGAGAAAGGGGAAATGACCCAACTGGTAGATGGGAATCAGCTTCACAACAACTGCCAGAATATGGGGGAAGGTGGAGTTTCCTCTGGACCTGACACAAACTATTTTCCTATAGTTAAAAGGGAAGAGATATCCAATGGGAATTAGTAAGAAACCCTGGCTGCTCAAGCAAAGTTCTGTTTTCAGACACACTCCTTCAAGGATGAGAACCCACTCCCTCTACAATGTGTTACTGAGGACTAGGGTCTTGCACAGGCTAGGCGCGAGCTCTACCACTGGACTATATGTGTAGTCCTCTTTTGTGGTATGCATGTGTGCTTCCTCCTTCAGGGTGTGAAGATGCAGATTCACACCAGGCTGAAAGGATGAACGGGTTGGAGGTGGAGCATAGAAGGGGTGGGTCTGCAAGATCCCAGTCCAGGTGGGAGTGAAAGCCAGAGAGGAGAGAAGGCCTTCTCCAAAAATTTTAAATAAAACAGATGATCTTAGCTTGTGCACATACCTTTATTTGGGGAAAGCTTGTATGTATTCACTTTATTCGGGGTGGACAAGGGCTATATGTGAACCTTAAAGAGTGGGAAGGAGTTTTCAGAGTGAACGAAGTCACTGGCTGGGGTTTAAAGTGCTGTGAATTTTTAGTTTGTCTGGAGAAGCATTCCAGGAATCCCAGGTACTTGCTGGGCAGGTTCTTATCCGCAAAGAAGTTGAACTTGAACTGGTAGGTGTTAGCATTCTGTCTAAGCTCCGCCCCACAGTTACCTGGCAACAGCCAGGTATGCCTGCCTCACTATAAAAGGAGCTGCTTGCCCCTCCTCTCTCTCTCTTGCTCTTGCCTTTCTGCTCCAGCTCTCTCTCCATTCCCTTCTCCCCTCTCTTTCTACTTGCTCATGGCCCACACATGACCAGCCTCAACTTCTCTACACACACTCTCTCTGCCTTTCTCTGCCTCCATTACCCTCTCAATGCCCTGAATAAACTATTCTATACCTTCGTCTAGAGGCTGGTCCCTCAGGGGGAAGGGATGCCTCAGCATGGGCCCACAAATGACACACCCTCTTCCCCCATACCTGACTTCACCTTTATAGAACATAACCCCCCCTTTATCTTTTTATAAACACATTATATGAAGCCATTCTTATCAGCAGTTGAACTTGAACTTGTAGGTCTGCCAAGGACTACTTGACCTTCCTGGGTAGAGGGTGTGAGGGCTCAGGCTCTCCAGACAAGGTCAGAGAAGGGCAAGCCTTGCTGGTGAAATGCATCCTCCACTTTGCACCAAGCTCAGAGAGCAATCTGGACCTGGTAGAGTGTGACCTTAATTATCAGGTTTTCCCCACCGTGCTTTTCACTATTATTTTATGACTGGGAAATTAGCTTGCTCAGACTGGCTGTGAACTCACTAAGTTAACCCTTGTCAAATTCTCCTGCCTCAGACCTCAAGTGGCTAGGCTGACAGGTGTACACCACTAAGCTTGGTGAGACAGTATCTTTTATTATGGAAACTTTTCTCCAGTTCACAACTGTTCAAGTGATAGAATCATGTGCCATATACTAGAAGTTTGGTGAGTAATGGGCCAAGTTTCTTGCTGTGGCTTCATAAAACCACGATTATGAAGCATTCATACTTGCAATGACGCTGATAAATGTGTCAGTGTGGCTTACGCCTGTGATCCCAGCACGGGGAGGCTAAGGCTGAAAAATGCCATGAGCTTGAGGCCAACTTGAGTTACATGTGAATTTCAAGCCAGCCTGGGCAAGACCATGTCTTAAAACAAGCAAGCAACAACAACAAAAATAAAATAAACTTCTCCTGCTCAAGGTATAGACACACTCAATACATATAGTTATGAACACTGTATAACACTTGATAGTAGATGACTGCTACTTATCCATGTACTTACTGTTAGTATTTCTTCTAGGTGCCACTCCACAGTTACCTGGCAACAGCTAGGTCTGCCTGATTCAGTATAAAAGGGGCTGCTTGCTCCTCCTCACTCTCTTCTCTTTTACTCTCTTCCTCCTTTGTCCCTTCTCTCCCCATTTCCCTCTCTCCATGTGTTCATGGTCGGCCTCTACTCCTCTCCTACCCCACCTTCTGCTTTCTGTCTCTACTACCCCCTCAACTCCCCTCCCCACACCCTGAATAAACTTTATTCTATACTCTACTCCTCCTATGTGGCTGGTACCTTAGGGGGAAGGGACGTTTCAGCATAGGCCGGCAGAGGCACCCCCTTCCCTCACACCACGCCATACCTTCACCAAACATATCCCTGGCTTCTTTGTGTGTGTGTGTGTGTGTGTGTGTGTGTGTGTGTGTGTGTGTGTGAGAGAGAGAGAGAGAGAGAGAGAGAGAGAGAGAGAGAGAGCTCATATAGTATAAGCTGGTCTTGATCTCACTATGCAAGCAAGAATGACCTTGGAATCCTGATTCTCCTACTTCATCCCAGCCTCCCTCATATTATGGACTAAAAACCCCAGCTAAAATAAGTTAGACATTCCTTCCTTAAAAAAACAAAACCCCTCAAAAGAAACCATGTTTGTTAGGAGCCGCAGTGAGCGTGACAGCATCCGCCATTACAAGATGGCGCGGGCATCCTGTGCTCCCACAAGTAAACAACTAACTGCGCAGGTGCAAAAGGCAAAAGTGCGCCAAAGTCACTGCCCATCCCGGGGCGTATTATGGGGTGATGAGTGAACAGCCAATCAGAAGTGAACACGCCACTCTAGGGTACATATAGCAGTGCCTTTCCCGGGCTTTGGGTCTTTGGGTCTTTCCGATTCTGCTGATACAAGAATAAAGCCTCGCTGTAGTAACCACCTGAACACTGCCTCACGTGTCTCTTTCGAGGGCGAAGGGGACTCGAAAAGGGGCGCGGAACACATGTTGAAGCCAGGCATGGTGGCACATGAACCTGTAATCAGGACTCGGAAGATGGAGGCAGGAGGATAAGAAGTTCAAGGCTATCTTCAGCTACAATCACTTTGTAAACCAGAATGAGTTATTGCATGAGACCCTATCTCAGAAAACAAAACATAACAAAATGGAAGCCATGTTGAATGACTGACTTGTATCATTTTGGCTTCATTAAGTACATTCAATGTTCACAAAACAAAACTGCTCAGTGATTTCTCAGTGGAAGAAATTATCACATCCATTCTTAATTAAAGGGTTCCTAAAGTCCATTAGAATCACAGAGAAGCACGAAGCCCTATGCCCCTCTCAGCTCTAGGTCACCTCCATCTCAGAATTCTGAGTTGGAAAGTAGTAGACAGTCTGCTTCAGGACCTGAGCCATGGACTGAAAAGGGGGCAGTCCCAAGCCCCATAGTATTCATTAGAGAAGGTTTTGCATCCTGAATCAAGAGGTGGAGAAATTTGGGAAGGGAGACAGCTCTGTTCAAAAGGGCTTGAAGATCGCAACTATCTGTGGGAAAGAGGGCAGAAACTGTCCTTCATTGGGGACTTGTTTCTTCATATCTATTTCATGTGTAAAACAACCTGCATGTACGTATGTACATGACTATACACAATGTGTGCCTGGTGACTGCTTAGGAATCAGAGCCACATTCACGCTGGGAACCAAACCCAGGTCTTCTGTTGTTGGGAGCCGACTTTTAGCAGAAAGCGGCTATCAGCTTTGCAACCATCTTGAGCCATACATATACCCTGACATGAGACTTGGATTACAATAGCCTACAACAGCTGAGCACACTCTGATAACATCTTGTTTTAGATACCCAGGACTTTCATGGGTGTGTGAGATTAAAGGTGTGTGAGATTAAAGGTGTGTAACTTAAGAGTGTGACTTAGAGATGAGATTTAGAGACAAGACCTAAGGGCACGATTAAAGGCATGACCAAAAGGCATGGCTTAGAAGTGAGACATATAAAAAGAGAATAATTTGGAGTAACAGAGATTGAGTACAACTAGGAACTAAGAACTAGGAACTCAAGACTTGGGACTTGAACTAGGAAGAGAGACTGAAGAATAAACGGGATTGAAACACACTCTGTCTGGTCTCCATTCTTCGAGTCCGTCCTCACTCTCTCTCTTGCTGAACCCCGACCCTAGGACCGAAACGGCAGCTTGGGCCGGGATACAGTGGATGACAAGGGTAGAGTGGAGAGGGCCCCAACATTTTTGGTGCTCGAATGTGGGACTAGTGTGGTTCTCAACATTCTGTAAGAGCAGTAAGTACTTGTAATTGCTGAGCCATCTGTTAGGAACTGTCACATTCCAGGACCAGGTGCACCCCCATTTGACTTCAGTGATTCAGTGTCCTCAAAAGTCACTGAATTCGACACATTTCCACTATCACCAATGAATCAAGTTGTGTACTCCTTATAAAGCTCCAGCCATCACAGTCAGCCCTCATCGCCTTGTTCTGCTGAGAGGCAACCTTCTCCCCCTCTTCCCAATAAATCTCCTGCATGTGGAGTCTGTTTCATGGTTGTTAGTATTCTGTATAAACTCCACCTTCACAGTTACCTGGCAACCGCCAGGTAGGCCTGGTCCACTATAAAAGGGGCTGCTTGCCCCTTCCTCACTCTCTTACCCTCTCTCTCTTACTCTCTTACTCTTAATCTCTTACCCTCTTGCCTCTCTGTCCCCTCCCCCCTTCTCTTCCTCTCTCTCTACGTGGTCATGGCTGGCCTCTACTTCTCTTCTTTCTCTCTCTTCTTCTTCTTCCATCTTCTTCCCCCCACCTTTGCCCTATCTCCTGAATAAACCTCCCCCGCTTGGAACCGTGTGGTCTAGAGTGATCTGTTTGCTGCACTTGGACGTCTGAGATAACAACACTGGTGCATTGGACCAGGAATCGAAAACTTCAAGAACCTTCATACTGCAGGCTACTGCAGCTGCTGGCTGCTATAACCAGGCAGGACCGACGCCATGTGGCCTGCCTCTACCACTGCTGCAACCGCCTCTATGCCAGGTGGACTCCATCGCCACTGCCTGCCATCACCGACCATGTGAATTTCCACCGCTGCTGCAGACTAACTCCGGCTGCGGCCCACCACGTAGTACTCCGCCACGTGGGTTAGGCAGCCAGACAGGCCCACACAGACCTCGAGGTTCCATTTTCCTGATACCAGACTGCATAATCCTGCAAACACACGCCGACATATTGATTGGTAAGGAGATTCCAATTCTCAGGAGGAACCCTAGACGCCCAAATAAGGCCTGGCCAGCCTTCCCTGGGCTGAGAGGTGTTGGCATTTCACTGCCCCAGTCCATATGACTGGCCTCCTAGCTGAACTACTACTTAGGACATTGGCCAATGGGTGACTCCCCCTTCAAAAGCAGTTTACAGTCTCCCCCCCAACCCCCAAGCTCTTGCAGCTGCCAGGAATCTTGGTACCAGGTTGAACTGCTTTCTGAGATCTCCACGAGTTCGCCGAGGCCCCTAGATTTTTCTCGTGACACCTGATTATCTAGGCTGTTGCCTGATTTATTACCGACTTTTCTATCGGGACGCCAATATGAATAGCTTGGTAAGCCACCCCCCCCCGTAACCCAATGGGTGCTACATTGTCTTCGACTGCACCCCAGACACCCCATTGGGTTGTCTCCTTAAAAACCTCAGATATCTAAAATTAACGCCTGATTTGAGGTCTTCCAAATTGATACATCTCTGCAATGAAGTCTGGACTCGGTATCCTCTAGATAATGGTTTAAAATGGCCACCTAATGGCACACTAGGCCCAGTCATTTTAAAGGGTCTTCATACATACATACAGCAGTCTGGTAAATAGAACAATTCCCTATATCCAAGCATTCATCTACTTTCACTCTAATCCCTCCATGTGTTCTGCCTGTTCCCCACCCCAGGATTTTTTTAGCCATCCGCCACTGATCAGAGAAACCATCCACATGGTCTCAAGAAAGACTTCTTGAGCTCAGAGCTAACCCTTTTCTTCCCTGACCCTCGTTCTAGAACTCCTCTTGGGTGAGACACTTTCCCTCTCCCCTTGAGACAGTTTCTTGATCGCAGCTGAGTACCCCAGGTCCAGCCTGGACAGACTGTTCTCTCTTTCAGGAGCACTGGCTCCAAGCTCTAGTTCCTAGAGTGTCTCCCCTAGGGGTCAGTCCACCGCCTGCTAACGTAGGCCTCTTCTCCTGCTCCTCCGTCATTTGAGGCCGGCTGTGACCATTTAGTTCAGCCAGTTTGCCTGAAAAGCAGCGGGTGCAGGACCCTGCTTGCTCCCTTCCCTACCTTGCCTCCTCCTGTCATTTGTGGCCAGCTGCAGCCATTTAGTTCAGCTGGTTCGCCTGAAGCAGCGGGTCCGGGACCTGGCTTGCTCCCTTCCCCTCTGTGTTCCTTAGTTCTGCTCTGGGTCTACTCCTTACATTCTGCCAGGGACCCTCTCTGAGATTTGTTTCCCCATGTGTGTAACCACCTGTGCAAAGGGCTTGGCTGCCCGCACATTCGAGGGAGTCTCTCTCTCTCTCTCTCTCTCTCTCTCTCTCTCTCTCTCTCTCTCTCTGCCCGGGACCTGTAAAGTGAGTGTTAGCGGTGCCTTCCGCCACAAGAACAGCTAACATGAACGTTGCTGTGATATGGAACTTGTGCCTGCTTTTCCTTGCCCACTACAGACTCTTTAGCCGCCAGAGGCACTGGGCAGTGACTTCCAGCTGCTAGTAGGAAGTCCCGCCCTGCCACCACAGCAGGACCTGACCTGCAGCACCAGTAGCCCACAGCCCCGACCCACCAGCAGTATGATTCTATGCTACTGTTGCCAGCTTTTTTGTTCTGGTCCTAGCCAAATGTTTCTTTGCTGATACAAGAATGTGCTTTTCTCTACCTACACAACCTGCCAAAGTTACTTAAGACTCTTTCCTACCCTGTCTTAATAGATTTTTTACTACTGCTATTAAATTCTATTCAGTTACAATTAATCCTTATTGGCTCTCAATCTTGTCAGAAGTCTGCTAATAATATATTTAAGTTTATAGCCGACAGAATTCCCAAAGCCTCTAACAGTTGACCCAAGATGGTTTCAGAAGACTTGGACACCTAGAAGATACAGCCTGGATTGCATGCGATGATACAGTCACTAACAAATGCAGTGGGCTAAACTGGATGCTCTGATTCAAATGACTTAGCTAAACTAAGGTAAGTAATTTTTCATGTCATGCGTATCCATTCCACAGAGAAAAAGCCCTGTGTCTTCTGCACTTAGAAGCCAAACTGACTTCACCCAAGAGACTATGGAGACCACGGGAACTGTTGGCTAGTGGACTCTGTCATTTTTTAAAATAATATATAACTGGTAGATTATTGTTTACTCTTCGACTTCTGACTACATTGACAGCTAAGCTTTCACAGATATTATCTGTTACCTCATTACCTAAACTCAGTTGCCATCAATTAAATGCTTCATATTTTCTCTTCTTGCTATGCCACTGTCCTAATATTATCTGAGTTTGTATAACTCTACCTCTAATAAAACATTCCACTATACTATCCAACAAAGGTTCATCTTAAAGACTGCTCGTGTTATTAACTCATGCTGTTATCTCTTTTGTAAACTTACAAGCTACAGGAAACCCACTCAGATCTACCTCTCATGGACCAAATAGATGCCATTCAGATAAGTACACCTGCCTAAATTTCCCACTTACTACCTATTCCAAAGGGTGGGATCCCTCCGGATTTCAAGTGTATATCTTAGAAAAAATTTTCTTTCCCCCAAATGTACTTAATCTTATTCCCTACATCTTGTCAAGTCCAGGCACATCCAGAACAGCTCCAGAGAAGCAACCTCTAGATGCTCCATCTCCTGTCACACACACACAGATGCTTCTACTGGACCTGTTCCTTCTGACCTATTCTCATATGGGCTCCATAGACCTTGAACAGCAGGAAACAGCCAACTCTCCTACGACCGGACAAACATCCCCCATACCCATTCTTCTAGGTTCCCCCTAGGGACACGTCGCCCCCAATGCCAGCAGGAAGTAGCCAGATATCACAACAACCCTATTCCTGCTTCACTGTCACCTCTTTCTAATTTTTCTTTTTTAATTAGACCAAAATGGGGGAATGTTAGTATTCTGTCTAAACTCCACTTCACAGTTACCTGGCAACCGCCAGGTAGGCTTGGTCCACTATAAAAGGGGCTGCTTGCCCCCTCCTCACTCTCTCAATCTCTTATTCTCTTACCCTCTTGCCTCTCTGTCTCCTCACCACTTCTCTTCCTCTCTCTCCACGTGGTCATGACCAGCCTCTACTTCTCTTCTTCCTCTTCTTCTCTTCTTCTCCTCCTCCTCTTCTTCTTCTTCTTCTTCTTCTTCTTCTTCTTCTTCTTCTTCTTCTTCTTCTTCTTCTTCTTCTTCTTCTTCTTCTTCTTCTTCTTTCTCTCTCTCTCTCTCTCTCTCTCTCTCTCTCTGTCTCTCTCTCTCTCTCTCTCTCTCTCTCTCTGTCTCTCTCTCTCTCTCTCCATGGGCCCACTGAGACATCCCCTTCCCCATACCTCTCCACACACCCACAGAACATAATCTCTTTATCTCTTTATCTTTTTATAAACACTTCAATGGTATGATGTTGATGGCGTTCCTAGGCCTCAAAAACTCTAATACCATCTCTCCAGCCCCTCAGTCAGGGACTTTAAAAAACATCATCTCCTGCCAAACAACACTCAGACACTTTGACTTGACTCTGTGCTGGTGCCCCCTTCTGTGGCCAAGTTCAACAAACGTTTTGCTTTTGCACATCGTTTAAATTCATCATTATTACAGAGTGAGGGAAGAGTCTTGTTTCTCACATCCAAGCATGGCCCTGCTGTTAAGTGTTGTTTGCCTGATCTTCACTGAGTAGTTTCCACTTGATTTTTGAGAGGAGGTTCTCCTATACTTAAGCATTTGAAAAAGTAAAATTTTTACTGTCAACTCAAATGAGAGCTCAAGAGCTCTTAATTTTGACCATCTTATTATACCACATAATTTTGACTGTGCTGGTTTTACTCTGTCTCAGGCAGTGTTCTTTGACTGGCAAAGTTGTTTCCATTTCAAAGTCAGGCTGAGCCCCACATTTCTAATTTCTAATTTCTAATTCTAAATTCTAATTTAGAATTCGGGCACACACTTTCTAAGGAGGTCTGGTTCTTGGCCAGCAGTGTTGTGCATGAAACCCAGCATCTAAGTCTTTCTTTGTTACTGCCTGCTTCCTCCCTTCTTCCTCCCTCTCTCTTTTTCCTTCTGAGTCTAGGTCTCATGTAGGGCAGTCTGGCCTACAACTTATTCTGTAGCTAAGGAAGCTGTAAAACTTCCTGCCTCCACATCCCCAGTGCAAGTACTGATGTTACAAGTGCGCTTGTCCAGACCCAGTCCAGGGATGCTAAGCAAGCATTTTAACAACCAAAACACCTTCCCAGCCCTGTAACCTCTACTCTTATCTGTGTGTCAAGTTCCAGCTTACAATTCAATCACAAATCTCCAAGTGACTGGAGATTAATTAGGTTGGCAGAAAAAAACAGGGAAGAAATCATTTTTACTTCCCGTAAGTAATTGGCAGCCCTGAATCAAGGGAAGAGCTATTTAGTGATACTAAAAAGTACAACATTGTAGCATCTGTCAGCAGATTTGAAACCAAGTCCTCACAGACCAGCACAGCAGGAGCTTCCTATCTTTAGTGCATCCCCCGTCTGCTACATCCGCAGCTGGAAAGGAAACCCTTTATTTCTGCGCATGAATAAAACAAAGCTGTGCTATCAACTGCCTGCTGCAGGCCAACCTGGAATCCGTGCTTTGGCCATCTGGGCAGCAGTTCATGTCTCTTCTCCATAGACTGTTCTGCCCTTGCATTGCAAGGCAATGAGTGCAGAACTACAAACAATCCCAGGTTGTTTCTGGTGGGTATGTGTTTTGATTTTGGAGTTAAATGACTAAGTTGCTAGCTATCTTTTGGGTGAAAGGGTCCCCTGAACAACATTAAGAAAGCAGCCCCTTCCTTACTTTCCCCCCCTTTGAGACTTGTCACAAATTAAAAGGAACAAGAGAAATGCCTCTCCAAACCCCACATTAGCCACACAAAGCCACTTCTGAACTACATATATAATTTTCAGGACAGATAAGAACATGCCAGGTGGGGCTCAGTGGCCTGCCTTGGGAACGACACTAGCAGGGCTAGCCACTTGGCACACTGTCAGCTGTCAAGAAAGTGGTACCCAGCATGGTCCAGCTTTGTGCTAAAAGGGCATGCTGATGAGACAATGACAATCACCAGAGATACTGAGGCTGCACTTAAGATTTCTGCCTATTCCTCATCTTGGTTTTCAATGCAATGAAATGGTAGGGTTTGCCCAGGCTCCTTAATTGCAGCAAGGTCATTGTACAAAATTATAGAATTTTCAGAGCCATTTTCTTTGAAAAAGGAGAATTAGCATGAAAAAAGAGACAGTCCAGGGTTGTGCCATTAAAACCATAGTCACGGAACAATATAAGCGGTGCCCCTGGTGAAATTTTGGTCTCTGGTTCTCAGACAAAAATCAGTTAACACATAACAAATGGAGCCAAAGAGATTCCTAGACAAAGGCACAGCTTTCCTTGGGGTTCAGGGACACAAAGTGAAGACTTGCCACCCAGGTCAGCACAGCGCCCTACCAAGCCATCCAATTGAATGGCAATTAAATCAGTGTTTCCAGGGAAGTAGCTTTTCCTTCCTGGAGGCTACGGTTATGTTAATGAATACCATAGGGAGACATTTAGGCAAATCCAGCCTTTCATATGCTGAAAATTCCTTTCAAGGTTCTGTGGTTTTAACTTCCAAAAGCTTAAGAATTTTACTATTTACTCCCTTGGGTCTGAGAGGAGAACTATTTGTAAAACAAATATTTTACTACTTGTAAAAGCTTCTGAGTTTTTGTTTTCTCTCTTTAGAATTAAAAACAAAACCTAAGAATCATAATGACAAGATGCTACTGCAGTGTGCTAAATACCTACCATCCATGAAACTTAGAAGAAATCTGATGTGAAAAACAATAACAACAACAACAACAAACAAACAAACCAAAAAAAACCCCCATAGCTGCTACCTTTTCCATTTATCTTGTTTTTAGTGTGGTATAAACATTAACAGTTAGTGTAAAAGTACTTGTAAGTTATTGACAATGGTTAAAAATATATGTTGGGGGTGGAGATACAGGAAATGGAGTCCTGATTTCCGATGGCTCAAAACACAGAGCAAAACAGGAATCCTCCAACTGACTGTTTACTTCCACCACAGACCACCCTGGCTTCTTTCTCAGAGGAATCCTACTGGCAAGCTCTGTGACTCATTTCTCAAGCAACCTCTGTTTGGTCCCAGGATGCTTGAATGTGGAGAGTCCCGTTGAAGTGCCTGTTTCCTCCAGCAAGAGACACACATGAGTCACAAGCTTGGGGTGTAACACACAAGGCAAGAGCTCAGATGACCTTTGTCACACTGCACTGGGATGGTGTGGTGCTTAAGGAAAAGCCCACTTCTGGAGTCAAATGTTCACTTGAATCCTAAGTGCCAGGTGAACGTTAAGCAAGTTCCTTGGCCTCCTTGAGCTTCCTTATGCACAGTGGCTAGTAACAGAATCCATGTAATAGACTTACTCAGAGGAGAGAATCGGGAACAAGCAGGTTCTAAGTCCTGTACACACAGATAAGTGTTGGGTCACATGTATCTCCAATCCTGTTTCATAGATTTCCACACTTAAATGGAAAGCCAAGCTGTTAAGTTTCAAACAGAGATACGCTGCTGAGGTGCCTATTTAATATCTCAAAATTTGAGTTCTCTCTGTCTCTCCCCTTCTGTCCATCCATCTCTGTCTCTCTATCTTCAAGGAGACTCCTCTGGCCTCGTCCTCTGAGACTGTCGAACTGTTCCCGAATAATCCTGCTTTTATATTTTTAATTTGGCTTGAATTGACCTATTACGTTGGTGGAAAAACCTATTACAAGCTTCCCTTAAATGAAGATATCTGCAGACAGTAAAGTCCCGATGTGATTCCTCCTTTGGTGTGAATGCAGTGACATTCACGTTTCTCTTCCGTAAGAAGTCAGCTTTAGATATCTGCTGAGAAATAAAACTACATTTGACACTGTTTGAGCATCTGAAATGGCAGGGCTATAGTAACACTCAAGGATAAGGGAGGATGAGTAAAGGTGAAACAATTGTCCAAGGCTGAAATAGGAGTTCTGCTACAGCACGGGGGAACTGGAGCTGCCGGACGGCAGAGATCTTTCTAGAACAGGTGATCTCTGACTAGGAACCTGATATATGAAAGGTGAGAGAGAGAGAGAAAGAGTGTGTGTGTGTGCTGCGTGAGTTTGTGAAGGAACAGGAGAGCCAGGGGAAGAGATATCAACACATAGAAAGCTGTACGAAGTGTTAGAGTATCTTGGTTATGAAATGCGACTCCTGAGTTTGAGAATGACCTGGCTGGTCACAGGAGAGTCTTGGCTTGGCAAGCAATTTTAGGAAGGACAGACTGCAGGAGACAGCCCCACACCCTGCAACAAGTTCCTCATTCCCAAACCCCTAACCTTGCCCCAATAAAGGGTCCCAGCTAGCTTTCTACCTAGGCAGATCCTTAAGTTTCCGGAAACCTCCACCCGACACCCCCTCCCCTTCCCTTGCTGCCCCTTCCTATGTCTTCTAGTAATCACAGTCTTGTCTGTTGAAGGTCAGACTCTTGTATCTTTTTCAGCCTTGTCTTGTCTCTTTACACTGCCTCAGAAATCTAACCGGATGCAGTTAGAGGAACAAACATAGGCCTAGAGATAGGGGTGGGGTTTAGAGGTAAGGCTATCTAGAAGACTGTCGAGTAAAAGCCTGAATTCCACACTACCATGTTTCTGCAGATGCTAGGACACAATGATTGGTTGATAGACTGATTGATTGATTTTTAGGTTTTGAGACAGGGTTTCTGTGTAGCCCAGGCTGTCCTGGAACTCAGAGATCTACTTGCCTCTGCCTCCCAAGTGTTGCCATTAAAGGTGTGTGCCACCATGCCCTACACAAAACATAACAATTTTTAAGATAAAAAAAATTATGACAATATTTAACACTATTTAAATGGCCTAGAAAACAGTGAAAGTTGGCAAGGAAAGAGGAGAGTCAATTAGTTTTTCAAGAAGTACAGGTTGATTCTCCCTTAAGTGCTTGGGACCAAGTGTCTGAGTCTAAGGCATCTGCATCCTAGTATTTGTATGGGGTTTACCAGCTTAGCATTCCTAATGGCAAACCCAGAAGCTAAAGAGCTCTGAAATCCAAAACATTTTAGAATCTTTTGTTTACCTATATGTGTATGGGTACGCATGTGTACAAGTACATTCTCACCCCTTGATGGCTCTCTACCATATATGGTGAGCTCATCTCTCACCTGAACCCAGACCTGATGGATTCAGAGAGTTTAGGTAGCCAATCTGCTCCAAGGGATTCCCCAACCCTGCCTCCTGTGTATGGGCTGCAATACATTAAACCTGGCATTTCCATTTCCATTTGGGGATCAGACCTGTGGCTCTGCGGCCACAGTGTACCTGCTGAGCCATCACCTCCTCATTCCCTCCTACTCCATCCCTCTGTGTCATATCGGGGAACAAGAAGTTCCTGAAGTGCAGAATTCGGGATACAGATTTTGATTGGGTTGCTCACTCCACCTGTATGTTTCAAGGTAAATGTATTCATTCCCAGAACTGGCTCTGCTATCTGAATTGAGTCTCTACTGTTTCATAAGCATAAATAAATATAGGATGAGCTGTTTTTCTAAAGCCTTCTTCTTAAAAACCTTCTTCCCCTTCCATCTCCACAGTTCTATTTGAATAACAACACATACTGGTTATTGAAAGAAACTTTGTGTGAAACGCCCCAGAATTGGTACAGTTTTGAGTAGGAAAAAAAAAAGTCCCAATTGGAAAAGACATTGAAAGGGGAGGCAAAGAAAGGTGATGCTGACATCATAAATCACATGTCTGAAACACATGCCGCTCACAGACCCAAATGTTGAAAAATGCTATAAAGATGTCTTCTAATGATTACAATCTATTGATTTAATTTTTCCATTTACTTGCTTTTTGAGGCATGGTTTTGTAGTCCAGAATGGCCTCAATCTTCCTTTGTAGCTAGCTGAGGATGACCTTGAACTCTAAGTCGCCTGCCTCTATTTCAAGTCCTAGGATTAAGAGCATGCACAAGCCGGGCAGTGGTGGCGCACGCCTTTTATCCCAGCACTTGGGAGGCAGAGGCAGGCGGATTTCTGAGTTTGAGGCCACCCTGGTCTACAGAGTTAGTTCCAGGACAGCCAGGGCTGCACAGAAAAACCCTGTCTCGAAAAACCAAAAAAAGAGCATGCACAAGTCACCAAGCCAAAGAGTACCATGCCAGGTATGGTGGCTGTTGAATGTAATTAAAGAACTTGAGAGACTGAGGCAGTAGGATTGCTGCAAGTTCAAAACCAGCTAGGGCTACACAGTTAATTCCAGGCTAGCTTAAGTTAGAGTGAGACTCTGTCTCAAGACAGATGGTTAAAAATGCAGTATCTGAATTTAATCACAAGGGACATCAAAGCAACCTAAACTCACAGGCACTGTACAAAATAACTGGGTAGCACTAGTCAAACTGCACAAAAGACAAACACAGGCCGAGGAACTATTCTTGATTATAGGAGACCAAGGAGCCGCAGCAGCTAAATGCTCCCCAGTCCAGATGAGAAAGAGAACATTATCCATCATTCTTCCTTCCTTCCTCTTCAGACAGTGTCACTATGTAAGTCTGGCTGTAACTGGCATGAAGACCAGGCTGTCTTGATTTTTTTGATTCCAGCTGATTCTTCAGCACAGTATCGGTCCATCCAGCAAAGCAAACCACTTTAGTGGTTGTGGTCTCTCAACTCACAGATCAAATTTACAGAGCTCTGCCTTGTCCCTGCTTCTGAGTGCTGGGATTAAGTACATTTTGTCTTAACTGTTGCAGTTTTTACTATTTCAAAGGCATTTGAAAGGGTCATTCTCTTAACACAGCGACACACACACACAGTACTGTGATAGTTTGGTAGTTTGTCAATTTGACACAGCCACAGTTATCTAAGAAGCCGGAATCATTTCTCAGATAGAAAAAAATGTCAACATAAAACTGACTTGTAGAAGCCTGGCAGTGGTGTTACATGCTTTAATCCCAGCACTTGAGAGGCAAAGACAGGAGGACCTCTGAGTTCAAGGCCAGCATGGTCTACAAAGCAAGTTCCAGGACAGTCAAGGCTACACAGAGAAACACAATCTCGAAAACAACTACAACAAAAACTGACTTGTAGAAAATTCTGTGAGGACATTTCCTTAATTAGTAGTTGATGTGTAAGGACCAACCCAGTTCATTTTCAATGGCGACACCCATGGCCAGATGGTCCTGTTGAGTATAAAAAAATTAGGCTGAGCAAGCCAGTTCCTGCCGTGGGTTCCTGCCCTGACACGAGTGACGGAGTGTGACCTGAGAGTTGTAAGCTGAAATAAACCCTTTTCTCCTCTGTGGCAGAAATTTCCCTGTCCAATCTATTTACAGGGGGAGGACTGTGATTGGACAGGGGAAAGGGAGGCGGAGCTAAGGGTAGCAGAGAGGGAGACATAAGGGAGAGCAAAGAAAGTGAAATGGAGGCAGACGTGAACCTGTTTGGCTTTAGTAGTCTCAGGTAGTTATGTATATCAAAAGTTAGGATAATTGGGATAACTTGTCTAAATTGGGTGGACATCTTGTGTATTGAATTTTTATTGACATATTAAATCCATTGGTTAAGTTATAAGCATTAAGAGTTTTGATTTACCGGGTGATGGGTGTGGTGGTTGATCACGGGGTGGCCAATCATGGCGTGGGGCCAGCATGGCTGTGAGGGAAGCTCTGGGACTCCGGCCCTGCCGGAGAGCCTGCCAAGATGAGGACACCCGGCTGGGGTAGGGCAGCCCAGTGATGCCAGCATTAGTGAGGGAACGTGACAGCTAAGCTGGGAGCCAGCCACATGCTTCTTTTCTAATACCTCCCGCTACATTCCCTAAGCTGCTTTCGGTCATTTTCTTTTTTAAATCATATCAACAGAAAGCCTAATTGCTGCGACAGACCAACCATGTTTTAGGGAGGACTATGGAAGAACTTCAGAACATTGGGTTGGAAAAGCCATTGAGTCTTCATAGCTTAATGAGCTTAGAAGACAAGACTATTGAGAGTCTTCTATTGAGAGACAAGACTATGTAGACGATGGAGACCTGGCTTGTGAAGTTTCAGAAGTAAGTTTGAAAGTACTTCGAAGATCCTTATCATGGCCGCTTGATACTAAATTAATAATCTGTGGTTCTGGTCGGCAGGGATGAAAGAGCTGGTTGTGATTAACGAGAGACCACAACCACTAAGTGAAACTTTGCTTTGCCTGGATAATCGGTACTGATCAGCTGGTGCTGAAGAATCAGCTGGGATTAAGAAATCTTTGGGTAATGTTTCCTCTAGGCAACAACACAGAAGCTGAGGTCCAGAAGCAGCTATGACTGTACTTTGTGCTGGCAGCTTAACGTCTAAGGTGTAGAGAGGTGGTACTGGTTTTAAAGGCATGAGGGAACAGTGAAATTGAGGCTTGGCATCAGATGGCAGGATAAGAGTTCCCAAAGTCTCCAGACTCCAGGAGACGCTATTAGTGAAGGTACAGTCCAATTGCAAGAGAGACCCAGAATTTGAGATGCCAGTAGCATGGGATTCATCATAGGAACAGAAGAACATAAAGAAGGCCAGCTGTGGAGTAGTTTCAGCCGGAGTCTAGGAGATAAGCTGTGTATGCTGCTGAGAGTGGGGCAGGAGAAGTGGCCTTCGAAGACAGTGATTGCGTGGCAGGCATCAAGTACCAAGCACTTTCCTCTTTTCACTGTTGAAATTTGGTTTTGCTTTGATTTGATTGTGACTGTGAACTCTTGAAATAAGGGTATTTAACCTAGTTTTTATTTGTTTTATATGAATGTAAAGAGAATTTTGGTTTCTTTAAAGAACATACAAATAAGAATGTTTTCATTTTAATCCCAGGTGTAGGATATGGGACTGCTTCAGATTGTCCAGAAGAATTGACTTAGAAGGGGTGTGATTTGCACAGCTAATTGTGTGTTGTTTGGAATTCTGAGAGCTTTTTACAGGGTATATAAATGCTAGGGTCCCAGAGGTGGTGTGTGAGGGGGTGTTGTTAGATGTTGTTGGTCTGTGGGTCCAAGTCCACTCCCCTGCTAAGTAAGACCCCACTCTTGGGTGAGGTCTGTATTCTGGGAGTTTGACTGTGCTTATTCCATGCTGCAGCTGGGGAGGGTGTTGGGCCATATAAAAATGCCAAGACATCGCTCTTGGGGTGGGAAAGTGCAGTCTTAGGTGTGGGAAAGCTGGAGTTGGTTTGGGGGTCCCAAGGCCTGCTACGAAGCTGAGGCCATGGGTTTCTCAGACTCTCAGACATCCAGGTGCTGCTGGAGTCAAGGAAGAGCAGAGAGTAGGGTTAGAGACTGAAGGCTGGGGACAGCGGCTAGCCGGGAGTTGGGGGGAGGGGTGCAGAAAGCCGAGCTCTGGCTTGTCCTATTGGCATTGTCCTTAGCTTGGCAGAGGCAGGCTTGGTGGCAGTTGTGGCTGGGAGCACAGTGAGGTCTTCTATGGGAGAATTAAGCATCGGCTCAGTAGCTGAATGCCTTCTCCATGGCTCCCCATGGCAGATTTTGATGGAGACAGTCCATGGTTCCAAACAGTTAATTGGTTGTTCATGGCAGAAAATGGATGCATAATGTATCCTATCCACTTCTCATGGTGGACCTGAGATTAAATACCTTTTGTAGAGAGGACTGTCTGGGAAGGGAAGCTTATTGGCTAAGCCCTCTGGGCCTCCAGGTACCTCATTAGCACAGAGAACTCTGTTTTGGGTCTATATGACCATAGCACATGTTTCTTTTATGTGAGGATCATGGTGCGTGATCCAAGTCAGGATCTGGCAGGGAGCAGGGAGTCGCCTAAGTCTCAGGTGTGTGCCCGCCGAGTCTCCGGGTCTCAACCTGCTCTACCTTAGCAAACTTCCTGGCATGATTTTACATCCCACATCAGTCAAGGTTTGTAAAGTAGTCATGTGCAAAGAAACAAGAAGATACCCTGAAGGCAGAGATCAAGCTTGCCCCAAGGAACTTGATGTCTTTCATCAGCAGGAAGCAGTCAAATGATGTCACCGGCCTTTCCAACTCCTGACTTTATTCAGGAATCTCTTTTCTTTCTTTCTTTCTTTCTTTCTTTCTTTCTTTCTTTCTTTCTTTCTTTTTTTTTTTTTATCATTTTTATTTCTCTTACCTAGTGTTAAAGGATTGAAAGGGTGGAAGAAAAAGTGTATATTTGTGTACCATGTACACACCTGGTGGGGCCTGAAGAGGCCAAAAAAAAGGAGTCAGATCTCCTGGAACTAGAATTACAGATGGTTGTGAACCGCTCTGTGGCTTCTGGGAATTCAACCCATGTCATCTGGAAGAACAATCAGTGCTCTTAACTGAGACTTCTTTCCTGCACCAGACTTTGGATATTTTAGAGAGACTTTGAACTTTTAAAGAGACTTTGAATATAGTCAACTTTTAAAGTATTTATATTTTTAAAGACTGTGGGACTTTTAAACATTGGAATGCTTTATATTATTAGGAACAAATGGGAAGAGAAAGGTTATAACCAAACAGTGATGTGTTTGTGTGTCAGGGTGAAAGGGGGACAGTTGTTCTGGTTAGTTTTTTGTTTTGTTTTGCCAACTTGACTGTGGTGGTTTGAATATGCTCCGCCCACGTGAAGTGGCACTATTAGGATTGGTGGCCTTGTTGGAGGAAGTGCATCACTGTGCTTTGAAGCTCCACCCAGTGGGAAAGTGACTCTCCTCCTAGCTGCATGGGCGAAAGTTTGTTCCTGGATGAAGATGTAGAATTCTCAGCTCCTTCAGCATCATGCCTGCCCAGACACTGCTGTGCTTCCAGCCATGATAATGGATTGAACCTCAGAACTCGTAAGCTAGCCCCAATTAAATGTTGTCCTTCATAAGAGCTGCCTTGGACATGGTGTCCATTCACAGCAATGAAACCCAACTAAAACACTGACAGAAGCTATAATCATTTGAGAAGAACCACAACTGAGAAAATGCCTCCATAAAACTGGTGTGTAAGGAAGTCTATGGGGATTTTCCTTCATTAATGATTGATGTAGGGGCCCAGCCTACTGTGGGTGGTACCACCTCTGCCTGTGTGGTCCTGGGCTATATAAAATAGCAGTCTGAGCAAGTTGTGCAGAACAAGCATTCCTTCCCGGCCTTTCTGCTTCAACTCTTGCCTTGAGTTCCTGCCCTGACTTCCCTGAGTGAGGAAATGTGATCTAAGAGTTATAAGCACAAATAAACCTTGTCCTTCCCAAGTTTGCTTTTTGGCCATGGTGTTTTATCACAGCAATAGAAACCCAAATGAAGACAAATATCTTCTAACTGACGAATGAACTGGAGAATCAGCCATAGTCATAACACACAACAAGCACCACCCCATCTTGTCTGCATAGGCCTTTTTACAGCAACCATCTCCAGTGTGTATTTGTAAAATTCCTATAAAATGGATGGAGGAGGTGGTATTCATATTTATTGAGAGCTCATTTTGTTGCAAAGAACATGGTGGCCCCCCCCACTGTTTGTGTGTGTTGCATTCCTGAGTGTAAGAGAGTTTAAAGAAGCCAGAGGTTGATGTTGAGATGTCTTTCCTTTTCTTATACCTTCCTTTGAGACAGAGCCTGAACCTGAAGTTCATTGAGTTATACTAAGTGACCATCAAGTTCCAGGACCACTGTCTCCACCATACTGGGGTTACAGGCACTTGCCTCCATGCCTGCCTTTTACATGGGTTCTGGGTATCCAAACTCAGGCCTATAAACTGCTTGTGCAGCAATTACTTTAACTACCAAGCCACCTCCCCAACCTCCTCAAAAATGTTAAAAATGCCCAAAGTATGATTCAAGCAATGAACCATCAAAAGTTAACTGGCCACTAATGAAACCTGTCCAGCTTAAGCACATTCACAATAGCTAACATGAGCACATCCCAAGAATGTGGACTCTTGGCATAGCTGGCCAATACTCATGCCAGAAAATGTTACTCTTTTTCAAAACATTAACCCTACATTTCAAAATACCAACAACTCTAAGTCATAATATCCATTACCAGTGGGTTTTTAACAATTAGTTGGTTAATGAAAAGTACTGAACTGTTTGAACTCAAAGAACCCAGCTGTTTCAGTCACATACGAAACTGCTAGAGGTGACATCTTTCAGAACTGCAGGAGTCATTCCAGAACTTGTGGTCCCTACTGAATGCACTTCTGTGGCCATTCTCTAACATAGCTACAGGTCTCTGGGACCCTGTGGCCACACAGCTGCTGAAGCCCCAAACCTTCCCAGGGATGGAGCAACTGGACACAGAACTGGCCCCTGCCAAGGCTCAGGTTACAGGAGGACAAAGTGTTTCTGCCTTCTCTTTCTGCATTCCCAGTGGAAGTTCAAACTGACCCGGGGTCTATTTTAACTCAGTTAAAGCATATGCCGGGCTAGTGGTTTCCGTCAAAGAAAATCTTTAAAGCAGCCACAAAAGAAGAACACTGAACATTGATAAACATGTTGTCTTAACATCGCTAACTAAATTACTACTTATCCCTTGTGTTTGAGAAAAATCGCTGCACAGCATGCTAATGGGGTGGTCCAGCTCAGAAGCCAGGGCTCATGCAGCACAAGGCAGCCTTGAATTGAGTATGTACTGAAGGATGGCCTGACCCTATTGCCTCCACCTCCCAAGTGCTAGATTACAGACCTGTGCTGCTTTATCCCCATCCCCCACCTCCCATTCACTGGCTTTGTTTGAATGACAGAGGGAAGAGCAACAGATATCTGTGTCTTTCAGCCACAAAAATATAGAAACAAATTCTTCCCTCAGTCCTTAATAATCTAGGCATGTAGTCCCTATCATGCTACCAAATCTCAGTGTGAATTCATTTATCTGTCGAATAGGAAATTAATAAGAGTTACCCAAGGATTCATGTGTGCATCGTAGAAAATGAGTCAGGGCCACTTATACCCAACACATTGAATATGCCCATTTTAATGAACACAAATCCTGTTTGTAAAAGACAAATACAACTTTATAAAGAAAAATAAACTTTAAAGAGTAATAATTATCTTTTATCACTATGCCAAACCAGAATTCAGTACCCATTTCTCAGTAAAGAACCCACATCTTTAAAAATTCAAAAAACCTAGGGTTGGAGATGTAGTTCAGTTGGCAGAGTGCTTATCCAGCATGCATGATCTCTAGCACCAAATAACTCAGGGATGGTGGTTCATGCCTATCACCCCAGTGCTCCATAGCCAATGAAATGGATGGATTATCCTTGGCTATAATAAATTAAAGACCAGCCTGGACTACAGGAAATTCTGCTTCCAAACAAAACAAAACAAAACAAAACAAAACAAAAACAAAAACAAAAAACAAAAAACAAAACAACAACAACAAAAAACCCAAAGAATCTAAACATATAGATGAAAAGATTTGTTCAAGATTTTTTCTTTGGTTTCCAATTATCTAACTGCAAGGTGTCTTCTGGGGCTTAGGATCAAAAGGCCACCATGATGGTGGATTAGATACTTTGCTGTTGCCGTGATTGCTGACAGAAGCAACTTAAAGGAGAAAGGGTTCCTTTTCCCTCACAGTTCAAGCTAAGTCTAGTTGCAGGCAGCTGGTCACATTGCATCCACAGTCTGGAATCAGACAGTGATAAATGCTCACACTTTAAAAAAAAAAAAAAAAAAAAAAATTCAGTGTGTAGTTTGGTAAATTTTCCCACCTCAAGGAATTTTCATGCCCAGAAAATTTGTCACCATATTGATTCCATATTCTGTAAAAGTTGACCATCAATATTAACCACCAAAGATGATTATCTCAGGCATAACCAGAGTACTATAGCACAAGAAACTGATTTTCAAAGGTTATTTAGGAAAATTCCCTTTATGCAGTTGTCCCTTCTCCTGAAAACTGACTTAAGTCTTAGGTGAGCGTTCTTCCCTAACTTCCTCTGTGTCTCTGCTCAGATGTTTCCATACTGGAAGGACCCACCTGACTACCCCATTGATATTATCATAAAACAGGTTCCTCCTGCTATAGGATTCCTTCCTTTTTGTTCTCACTACCTGTCACATTATAAATGTGTCTTTTCCCCAGGAGTAATCTCCATGACAGGAATTGTTTGTTCACAGAATATAACTCAGCTTCACAGAATGTCTAAACCACAGTTGCTACAAGTTAAGTACTGGCCAAGTAAAGGAATGTGTATGTTTTAGTCAAACATCACATTTCTGATTCAGTTTCCTGCAAGAGAGAAATTTAAATGAATCTCCTGAGACACATGGGGCAGACATATAATATCTCCTTTACTGTTTCAGCTTTCCAAGCAAGTGCATCTATGTTAGCCTGCATGCAAGTTACCCTGAGAGTTTACACAAATCAAGGTTCTCTTACAGATCCCCAGGCTATGCTCCTAACCCAACACACTGCCTGCCTTTCTCCCATCTCACTTTCTCTCATTCAGATCTTACATGTTTACAGATCCCAACACCCCTTCCTTACCATACTGATCTGTTGCACTGCTGAAGAGGAGATAGTCGGAAGTGCAGGTCTTGGACTCAATGTTCAAATCTCCCAATCTCAGAATCAGTCTTTTCCCCTTCGGGACTGTGATGATCTTTTCGCACACAGTATGATTGGGGTAAGTTCCTGGATAATTCTTAGATGTTATTGTGCCACTGTCCTGAGAGGTCACTATGTGCCCACAGCCATCACCTGGTAAAGAAGAAAGAACACAAGATGTAATTGGTTCCTACCAAGAGCAGGACTCTTCTACACTCTTCAACTTGAAACTTCTTCACTTTGTTTTTTGTTGTTGTTGTTGTTGTTGTTTTGTTTTCGTTTTCCTGAGAAAAGGAAGGGCTAAACAACAAAGCCTGTGCATGAATCATGCACTGTATCTCATTTCAAGATGTCCCATTTTTGGTCCCGGGTTTCACCTAATGAACTCAGGGGGTTTCATGCTCTGAATTAGATGAAGACCTTAAAAAAACATAAAATTTGTTTTCCTGGTTGTCTACCCTGCTCAAAAGACCCTGGCCTTTTACCACACATTTGTCAAGCCACTCTAAAGCCAATGAATAATAATTTATAACTTCAGAGTGATGCTGGTGAGTGAAAGATGTTCCTGATAGAATTTATATTAATACAGACAGGACTTTGTTTAGGTCCAAGTCTCTTAGCTGAACAACTATTCCACATTTATATCCCAATTACTGTGACTGTTATGGATCCAAAGATTTCTCACAGACTCAGGCAATCAGAAAACATCAATATTTTACTGTGTGTAGTGTTCTAGACATGGTAGTCATGGTCATAACTACTGTGGAATCATATAAAACCAGCAAGGGCTGCTTCAGGGAACTTGAGTCCTTCATTTGATAACTGTAATTCTAGGTGACATGTGCTTTATCTATTCTAGGTGACATGTGCTATATCTATTCTAGGTGACATGTGCTCCTAAACACAATGTTGAAAAAGCATGTAGGAGAAAGGCAATACATTTCCACAAATTTTATAAATAACTTGCTAAAACAAGAAGTTACCTTAAGATGATTTTGAATAGTAAAGTTTTGAAAAGTGAAGTGAAAACACATGTTTTCTAGGGCACAAGACTACAGGTGACCTGAACTGATATTTTATAGCACATTTGTAGGATAAATGAGGTGCTTCACTAATGTTATGCATATTAAGAAAAATATTAGTCAAGTTTCCTGACAAATGGGTTTTGCCAGGTGCCTAATGATGATCCAGGATTTTCTTTTCTGCCTCCTGCTGAGTGGAACTAAGAGTCAGGGTCACCCAAGAAGACAGGCACCATGCTCTGATTTAAAAAGCAAAACTCATCTTCAAATCAGTGAAAAATTGACAGCCATGATGAACTCCACCTGCTCTGGTCTTCCAGTGTTGTATAAAGGCAATATGGGGATTGATTCTAGGCCCTGCCCTGCCCTGCCCTGCTCTGCCCCGCCCCGCCCTTCCCTTCCCTCCACTCCCTCCCCTTCATCAATTAACCAACAGATTGCACTGGCTGATGTAACCAAATGCATGTAACTAAGGGCTCTTGAACCAAGCTAACTGCAAGATGAATAGACTGCATTTGGAAGAAGAAGAAGAAGAAGAAGAAGAAGAAGAAGAAGAAGAAGAAGAAGAAGAAGAAGAAGAAGAGGAGGAGGAGGAGGAGGAGGAGGAGGAGGAGGAGGAGGAGGAGGAGGAGGAGGAGGAGGAGGAGGAGGAGGAGGAAGAAGAAGAAGAAGAAGAAGAAGAAGAAGAAGAAGAAGAAGAAGAAGAAGAAGAAGAAGAAGAAGAAGAAGAAGAAAACAACTACTAGTGAACCTTGATGTCTAGGAAGGTAAGCTGGTGGGTAACAGAGAGCTACAGAACTTTCTGAGTATGGAGTTCATGAAACCGTATGGTTAACCAGGTATGGTAACACATACCATTAATCTAGCACTTGGGGAGCTGAAGCTTCAGGGCCATGAATTCAAGGCCAACTTGAGCTCTACGGTGAGTTCAAAGCTAGTGTGGGCTATAAATTATGACTCTGTCTCAAAACACAAAAACAAATAAAGAACAGGCATTAGGAAAAGATGGGCATCCTAGCTGGATACTGTTGGGAACCTACAGTAGGCAAGAGTTTGAGGAGTACTGAGAATGGGAAGCTAGAGGGAAACAGTTCCGGCCTCACAAAGCCACACAGGGTAGATAGGAGGAGACAAAACAGTGGAGGTTTGGAATCCAAGTGTTTGGAAGGCTGAAGCAGCCAGGGAGGCCAACACAATGTATCAGTTTGGTGGACAAGTTTGGGGTGATTGCTAAATTATCTGGGCTCTTGAGAAGCTGTAAGTATAAAACTGAAAATTATACTGAAGAGAGGCGTATTGTACAAAGGCATATAGTAAATCATGCTTTGATTTAACATTTGAATTATTGCCTGCTTTCAAAGGTTTTAATGAAAAACAAAATTTATATTTTTTATCAGAAAACTAGAAGCTATGTCAATCACATGATTATATATGTATATATATATGTGTGTGTATATATATATGTGTGTGTGTATACACACACACACACACACACACACACACACACACATATATATATATATATATATATATATATATATATATATATATATATTCATCCTCACAGGTCTAGAGAAATAATTACTAACCCTTTAAAGGGGGTCAACATCCTAGTCCCCCATCACCCAAGATCCCTGTTACTTATTTTTACTCCTTAACCTTACCTTTGTAGGTTGATTTTGAGCATCCAGAAAAGTCAGCCCTGGGGTAACAAGCATAGGACCCACAAAACGACCCACTATACATATAACTATCTCTGCTATCAAGAAGTAGCCTAGCCAACCATTTAAATGTTTTCCCTTTCCATTTTGTACAATTATTCTCTAAGAAGAGAAGAGATAGAAAAACTTAAAGATAACACAGGGCTGTTAGGAAGGCTCTGTATAAAAGCATCGACTCCCCAAAGTTCTCTCTCTCTCTCTCTCTCTCTCTCTCTCTCTCTCTCTCTCTCGCACGCGCGCGCGCGCACACACACACACACACACACAGAGGGGACACTTTATATACACATAACAGGAAGTTTTTAAACAAGAAAAGGAAGAAAGTACTATTTTTGCAGCCAGACGTCTACTGATTTATGTAGGGCTGAAATGGCATGCAGTTTGAAATTTGCCTTCAATACTTAATACAAAAGGGGAGGGAGAGGCAGGATAAATGAGAAGGTAGTTGTTGTGACTTGCTGGGAAGTTTGCACAGCGCTGAAAGATTCTAAACGTGATCAAAGTGACTGGGCTGGAGCTCAGTGGGACAGTGCCTGTCTCAGGCTCTGAGCTCAATCCCCACCACAGTATAACAGAAAATGTAATAAAGTCGATGTTTTAAGGAAACCAATAAAATCAAAGTTTTATGAAGTGTTGGAGTTTTATGAAGTGTTGGAGGCAGAGAGGGCTGAAGCAGGCTTGAGTAGTGGTGACAGCCAGAATGAACTGCCACCTGCCTAACTTCAAAGCAGACAGGAGAAAGAGAAAGAGGAAGCATGACCACAGGGCATCTGTCTGCTCTTCAAAAGCATCAGCAAGAAAATGTTTATCTTTTCCTTCCTTTGAACTGGAACTTAATTGCCAAAGCACAGGATGACCAAACTAGTACCTTTCCTTTTCCGCCCAGACAGAAACTGCCTTTCCCACTACACCGTATTTATCCCATGGTGGTCCCTTTACTATAGGCCTAAAGTCTGGGTACCAGTCAAAAGCTGCTGCCGCACCAGGACAATGACCAGCCAATCCCTTAAAACAATTTACAAAATAAAACTGAAGAAGGCTGGGAGTTCAAGGCCAGCCACAGCTACATAACCAGTTTAAGCCAGCTTAGGCTCGAGAAAGATGCTGGAGATGAGGTGAGTGAGAGGGGGAGTTGGAAGCAGATGTGAGCCAAGAATAAACAAAATATATCTTTTTTTTTCTCTTCTCCTCCTGATCATAGCTACAAGATGACCCCAAACAAACAAACAAACAACAGGACTCAGCACATAAAGACCATAGCTTCTGCAGCTGACTCCATTGCTAAGTGCACGATGTACAAGCACAGAGACAGGGCCATTACAAAGTTTATGATTGGCCCATAGAGGGCGCTGCCCTAAGCAAGTATCTTTGCTGCTTATGTGCCACCAGGGATCTACATCAGGTTATAGCAGGATGGTCTACAATGACCAAACAAATTCCCTCCACCAAGTAGGTTCCAGGAATTAAGTTTAGGCTGTCAGCCTTGGTGGCAAGCTCTTGTACTTGGCCAAGCTATTTCATTAGAACCCTCAAAGTGATCTGTACACAGAAGTGCATTCCCTCTCTCTGAACACTCACAAACAATAGTCATTAAAAAAGAAGAGTTAAGGGCTGACAAGATAGCTTGTTGTGTAAAGATGTCTACCCTACTGCCAAGACTGAGGACCCAGATTAAAGATGATGGGAAAGAATCAATGCCCCCAAGTTATCCTCTGATCGCATAAGATCAGATCGCATCCATCAGTACTTGGAAAGTGGAAGCAAAAGGACCAGGAGTTCTAGGTCATCCTTGGCTATGTACCAAGTTTGAGGGAGATCTTGACTTAAAAATGTGTGTGTGAAGCCGGGCAGTGGTGGCGCACGCCTTTAATCCCAGCACTTGGGAGGCAGAGGCAGGCAGATTTCTGAGTTGGAGGCCAGCCTGGTCTACAGAGTGAGTTCCAGGACAGCCAGGGCTGTGCAGAAAAACCTTGTCTTGAAAAACCAAAAAAAAAAAAAAAAAAAAAAAAAAAAAAAATGTGTGTGTGTGTGTGTGTGTGTGTTTGTATATACAATATATAATGTGTATGTCTAGTATAAGTTTCCAAGTATTTTCAGCTTATGTATTATACATTTATCTTCTTACATTTTTACAATATTGTATATTTATCGGTTGGCTATCCATGCTCACATGGCATGGCACATGTTGTGGTTTTGAGATCACAGAAAATGATATTTGGGAGTTCTCTCCTCCTACCATGTGGACTCTGAGAATCAAACTCACATCACTGTGCTTGGCAAGCAGCCGCTACCCACTGAGCCACCTCACTGGAACCTCGGCTTTTTCACGTGAACACACCCAAATCAGGAAAGCAATACAAAAAGACCAAATTCAAATGATTTCTGTGTGACAGTTAAGTGTACTTTAGCATGAACCAGATAGTATAGATGGCAAAATTGCTCCATAAATCAATAAGCTCAGATGTCATTAAAAATTCATGCTAGGAATGATGAAGCTCTCTGGCTTCAAGGAGTTCACAGTCACCAGAAAGATATTAACGAGTAATTTTTCTTTTGAGTCAGAGGTCCGCACATCTTAGACTAACCATGAAACTCACTGTAGAACTGAGGGTGGTCTTGAATGTATCCTCCTGCCTCTACCTCCACTCAGTACTGGGATTACAGGTGTGCACCCAATGCCTGATTTATACTGGTTCTGGGATGGAACCCAGGACTTTGTGCATGCTGGGTAATCATGCTGCCAACTGAGCAGCATTCCAGCCTTATCAAGTAAGGCTTGAGGGTAAAGCTTCGAGTTCAAAGCCATAGATACACACTTAACATCTATCCTACCTATGGCTAAGAACAGTCTTCTCGTCATTAACACTGGTCATTCAGGAAGACGAATATGAGATATTTTCTAAATAAGCTGAATCCTAGATCCTCGTCTACAGGAACAATCTTTTTATTTAGTCTATTCTAGTTCCTCCCAGTAGGAAAGGAAGACAGAACCTTCCTTAAACAGCCCCTTCCCTTTGATAAGATACATGTTTCACAAACAGAAAAGCAAATTAGGAGAACTTGTGGATTAGACCTTCTCTAAAAAAGAGAAGGACGTAGGAGAAAACTTGGTGGCTGGGGAGACAGCTCAGTCAATATGGAGCTTGCTGTGCAACCACAAGGACCTCAGTTCACATCCCCAGCACCCAGCTCAAGGCCGGCTATGGTAGCTCTTATCTGCAGTCCCAGTGTTGGGTGATCTCTGGAGCTCAGCGGTGTCTGAGTGGTTCTCAACCTTCCCAATGCTGTGACCCTTTAATACAGTCCCTCATGTTTTGGTGACCACCCCCCCAACCATAAAATTACTTTCTTTACTACTTCATAATTGTAATGTTGTTGCTGTTATGAATCATAATGTACATATCTGTTTTCCAATGGTCTTAGGTGACTCACCACCCCCTCCTCCCAAAGGGTAGCAACCCACAGGTTGAAAACTGCTGAATGGATGAACTTCAAGTTCAGTGAGAGAACCAGTCTCAAACAAACCAGGGGACTGGCACCATACACTTGTCAAAAGCCAATGAACTGTGAATCATAAGCCTAAGCCTTCAGGCAAGGTTAAGAGGGTTAGGGAATACTATTGACACTGCTAAATTGGTGGCTTGTCAAACTGCTTTCTGAAGGCTTAGAAAATACAGATAAGTGTTGCTCTCAGCCTTAGTATTTTTTTTTTTTTTTTTTTTTTTTTTTTTTTTTTTTTTGCAGAGGGCAAGGTCTAAAGGGCTGAGAATAAGTGACTAAGTGACTGCTTCATGTCCAGTCATAAAGGGATCATCTGGGGCTGGAGAGATGGCTCAGCAGTTATGAGAACTGACTGCTCTTCCAGAGGTCCTGAGTTCTAATCCCAGCAACCACATGGTGGCTCACAACCCTCTATAATGAGATCTGATGCCCTCTTCTGGTGTGTCTGAAGACAGCAACAGTGTACTCACATAAAATAAATCAATCAATAAATTTTTTAAAGAAAAATATTTATAAAGGGGGGGGGCAATTTATATCACTACCCCCAGGGCTCAGGGAACATAGTGAAAGAAGGAGAGGAAAGAATGGAAGAGCCGGAGGACGACCAGGAATTCCGAAAAAGGTTGTTTCTGGACAGGACAAAGCTGTTACAGTCATGAACTCACAACAGCTGTGGTTACCTGTTGTGGTTGTTTGAATGGGTTTGGCCCCCATAGATTCACGTGTTTGAACATTTGGCCATAGGGAGTGGCACTGTTAGAAGGTGTGGCCTTACTGGAAGAAGTGCATCACTGAATAGTCTGGCTTTGAGGGTCAGGCCCCGCCCAGAGTAGGTAAGAGTCTCCTCCTGGCTGCTTTCTAATCAAGATGTAGAACTCCCAGCTTCATCTCCAGCATCATGTCGGCCTGGATGCTGCCAAGCTTCCTACCATGATGATAAGGGACTAAACATCTGAAACTGTAAGCCAGCCCCAATTAAATGTTGTCCTTTAGAAGAGTTGACATGGTCATGATGTCCCTTCACAGTAATAAAACCCAAACTAAGTCAGAAGTACAAGTTGTGCACAAGATGGAGTTCATCAACATTCTAGTGTGGATAAGGGAGAGGCTTGTGAGGCCCCCTGGGGAAGGAGCCACTGGCAAATGATGGCTGCCATCATTTGAAGAAAAATGAATGGGAATCATTTTTCTTCAGTGCTATAGCCACTAGCAAGAAGTCTATTGGGCAGTAAATAGCGCCTTTCCACACACACTTATGCAAGCTACTCCAATTAAACTTAGTGGGACACACACACACACACACACACACACACACACACACACCACACACATATGCACATGGAGAAAGAAAAAGGGGGGATTCCAGAGAGTAGAAGAGAGGTAAAAGAAGGTAATGAGGATGAATATAATCAAAGTGAATATAAAATATTGTGAAGAAATAAGTAAATAAATACATATCTTTACAAAAGGTGGGCAATGAGGAAGCATGACATAGACTTCTAGTTTCCACATGTACATGCACATATGTACTTACACATGCATTCATATGCACACACACATGAACATATGCTAAACCTATAAGCATAGAAAGCTTTTCATGGGTTTTTACTTGTGGAAGAATTATTTGGGTAATGGGGAGTGAATATTGCACAATACAAATACTTTCAGACTGATTTGTAGTAGTTCCTAGATTAAAACCAGAAGCCTATTTTATTATGACCCATATGGATTTACCACAGTTTAGGCACACACACACACACACACACACACACACACACACACACGTACATGCACATAAACCACACAACAAACTTTATGGATCCAACCCTTCCAGTGGATGTAACCCACTGTCCTGCTTCCCAGATGATTCCTCTTGGCAACTCACTAAAAGCATACTGGTTTTGCCTCCTGAACCTGCATTACTGATCAGTTCCAACCAGTAATTTGGGAAAGAGTGCTCTGAGATACTGTGAGGCTGAAACCACGTCTAGAGACATGAGTTCATTACGGCTCCATCTGGGCTCCTCTAATATTCGAGTTACGACAGGTCTCCTCATACACAATCACCCAGGTGTGGGTGTGAGAAAACTGCTTCCCATGTCTGAGATCAAACGAGCTCTCGATGGCTGCAATCTTTTCAACCACAAAGGCAAGCTTGCAATCATTACCACATTCTTTGTCTAGTGGTGAGGCAGCCAGATTCCCAAGGTATCACTAATTCTGCTGTGAACCAGACTCTTAGAAGCTTTGCTGTTGTCCAACTGTGCTCACCTATGCTTTATGTACTGCCAAGAGAAATGGAGAAACAAAGCTGGCAAGAACCACTGCACTTCTCAACCTATGGCTTGTTACCTGTTAGGGGGGTCGGTAGACCGGCCCTTTCTCCCTTTCTCAGGTTGCCTAAGACCACTGAAAACCACAGATATTTACACTATGATTCATAAGAGTAACAAAGCTATAGTTACGCAGAGCAACGAAAACCATTTTATGGCTGAGGGTCACCATGGCATGAGGAACTGTATTAAAGGGTTGCAACATTAGGAATGTTGACAGCTTGGCCGGGCAGTGGTGGCGCACGCCTTTTATCCCAGCACTTGGGAGGCAGAGGCAGGTAGATTTCTGAGTTCGAGGCCAGCCTGGTCTACAGAGTGAGTTCCAGGGCAGCCAGGGCTACACAGAGAAACCCTGTCTCAAAAAAATAAATAAATAAATAAAATAAAATAAATAAAACAAACAAACAAACAAACAAACAAACAAAAGGAATGTTGTTGACAGCCACTGGCTTAGCAGGTAAAGGTGCTTGAGACAAAAGCCTGATGCGCTGAGGCTAACTCCCAGAACTCAGGTAAAAATGGAAGAACAAGACTCTACAAAGTTGTCTTCTGATAGCCACAAACCTGTGGATGGCAGTACACACCCCTATCCGCAATAACAATAACTTAGTTCAAGTTCTCCTTCCTCCCAACAGTAAGTGCTACATCCATTTGACAAAAAGATCCTGAAGCCATCTTAACAAGGCAGTCAAAGGCTGGCAAGATGGCTCAGCTAGCTGGTAGAGGTGCTTGTCACGCAAGCTTGGTGACCTGAGTTCATCCTTGGAATCCACATAAAGGTGGACAGAAAACTGACTCTATGAAATAGTCATCTGAGATCCACAGGGTGACATGGCATGAACTGCACACACACACACACACACACAGACACACACACACACACACACACACGTGCACACATGTACACTCACACACAGAAACATACACAGATACAAGAAATAATTTTAAAAAACTATAATATTTTTAAGAGGCTTCCTAACTCATCAATGATAGTCATTTCCCTGTAAAGAAATCTTTCAACTAAAGGTGTCTGTGTTCTCTTTCTTTCTTTCTTTCTTTCTTTCTTTCTTTCTTTCTTTCTTTCTTTCTTTCTTTCTTTCTTTCTTTCTGGTTTTTCGAGACAGGGTTTCTCTGTGTAGCCCTGGCTGTCCTGGAACTCACTCTGTAGACCAGGCTGGCCTTGAACTCAGAAATCCGCCTGCCTCTGCTTCCCAAGCGCTGGGATTAAAGGCGTGCGCCATCACCACCCGGCCACAACTTACTTCTAACAGTAATTCTTTAAAAATTTAAAAATATGGGGCTGGAAGATGGCTCAGAGGTTATTAACACTGGCTGCTCTTCCAGAGGACCTGGGTTCAATTCCCAGCATCCACATGGCAGCTCACAACTGTTTATAACTCCAGTTGCAGGGAATCTGACACCTTCACACAGAGACGCCGGCAAAATACCGATGCACATTTTATATATTAAATACCTATGTTTTTAAAGAATTTAAAAAATATTATTATTGTATGTGCATGTATGCATGTTCAAATGGTTTTTGGGGGGCAGAGCATGTCATGGTATGTGTGTACAGAGCAGAGGACAAACTCTGTGGAATTGACTTTATCCATCCACCATTTACACAGGTTCCAGGGATTGAACTCAGCTCTCTTAAATTCATGAACTTTTTTTTCATCTATAGTTGTTACACACATAATGTATATACATAGATATCCCTAAACACATAAACACCAACCTGTTCAGCCTGCACGATGCTGTTTGTTCTTGTGTTTTCAGGGCTGACCTTTTGGAATTGGATAACCAGTTGGTCTGCTCTTCCTACTCTCAGGATTCCTTAGTTACCTGAAGTTCGTTGTGTGGGGTCGAGGCCTCCTCTTTCCGCATCAGTGTTAGCACGTTTATTTTTGTCCCTGTTCGGCTCATGTTTAGGCAGCCATGTTGGTGAGACTTTATGGATGCCTATAATTATTTTCTTTAAAGCGACAGTTGTCTTTGTTCACAAAGGTGATAATAATCTAACACCTCAGGGAGCTTAAGGTTTTAAAAGGCAAACAAATATGTGTGTCTCAAATCTCATGTTAAGTTAGTTTAACTTAAAATACCCAGGCAATTATTTGCATTAAATTTGCCATTAATAAGTAAAAAAGAAAATCATATTTTCAAGAAACAAAATTACAAAATATCTTTATACAGCACATCCAAGAAGCTTACTTAGTGTTATTAAGTCAGTAGCATCTACTAACCAATGCCAGGCTGGGAAAATGGCTTTACCCAGGGGGGAGAGCAGAGGAAAAACAAAAATTACTTTGATGATTTGATTGCATTGATCACCACCAGAATGCCAACAGGTGCAACTACAATTCCATATATTTTTTAATTGAAAATGCAAGTTGGGTGTGGTGATGCTTGCCTTTAATTAACCCCAGCACTCAACAGGCAGAGACAAGAGAATTTAAGGCCAGCCTGGTCTACAGAGCGAGTTCCGGCACAGCCAGGGACATAGAGAGAAACCCTGTAGAAACATCATCCATCTTCCCCCTGCCCCCTACACAAAAGGAAAGCAAATGCTTTTTTTTTTTTTTTCCATATAATATATTCTGATCATGGTTTCCTCTCCCTCCTCTTCTTCCAGTACAACTAGCAAAATTTTCTAGCTTCTTTAATTACTTCCACATCTTTGAAAAGGCACAAAGATCAGGGATTATAACCCTGCCTGATGCAGACCATGGGGCTTTAGGTGACTTCGTACAATATACCTATCTGAGTTCCTTCTTCCTCAGCTATAGTATAGAGACAGGATGGTACCCACATCACAGGATCACCAGGAATATTAGACACAGGCACAGGGCTGGAAGTGATAGCTACGGAGGGTGCAGCCACCGGGACTGGAATCCAAGGCTATTCTCTTTATAGCAAGGCAAGGCCCTGTCTCCAACTAACAAAACAAGGAACAGAGGCAACAACACATTAAGGACTTCAGCTGGTCATGGGGCTCGGGAGAGAGGGGACTGAGCAGTTAAAAGCACTTGCTGCTTTTCTAGAGGACCCCAGTTTAAAATACATCTTTAAATTAAAAACAACAACAAAAAAATAGATGGGCATGTCTGGTGGCACGTGCCTGTAATCCCAGCACTCAGAAGACTCAGGTCATTGTTCAGTTCAAGCCCAGACTAGACCGTGCCTTAAAGGAACAAAAATAACCTCCCCCCGGCCCCCATCAATATTACATTTATTTATTTGTAATAAAATATGGAAGCCAGAAGACAACTTGTGGAAGCTTTCCATCTACCATGTGGATTACAAGGATTTAACCCACTGAGCCAGTGGGTTAAAGGGCCAGTGTGGAGAAGTGAACTTTTGTTTTTTAAGAGCTCTAAAAATGGAGCTAGTGAGATGACTTGGCGGTTAAGAGCACTGACTGCTCTTCCGGAGGTCATGAGTTCAAATCCCAGCAACCACATGGTGGCTCACAACCATTCATAATGAGATCTGATGTCCTCTTATGGGCTGTAGTGTACTTGCATATAATAAATAAATAAATAAACAAACAAACAAATAAATGCCAGAGGGAGAAGGGAAGGGAGAAAAAGAGCTCTAAAAATGATACTGAAACTGAACTATGTGATTTGACACTCAAAAGCCAGTGTGTGATACACACACACACACACACACACACACACACACACACACACAATTAGGTGACTGCTCCAAATACATTATTCACTGGCTCAACTGAGAAGTCACCCATGTCTGTGTATCAGTTTTCCTCATCTTTAAATTACAAGGTGTGGTTACAGATAAATGAGGCTGTGTGTGCTCAAACTGCTGAAAAAGTCAGATTAGAATATACTCCCCAGTATTTATCTAATGCCTACTTAATGCCAGGTTAGCATAGCCCAAAAGTCCTGGTATCTCTGGTTCTAGTATTTGGGGCATTGATATTGAGGTCATACCATCATCTTTGAGGAGTACAAGGCCAGATTGGGCTACATAGCAAGGCCAGACTGTGTCTCAAAACAAACAAAAGAAAAACAAGCATAGCAACAGCCATGCATTAGGAAGTCAAGCTGGGCGTGTACAGCAGCACATATATGGAATCCCAGCACTGAGATAAACTAACTTGCAGAATCCCTTCTTCCACTGTACCACGCATATGCAAAGGCCCTTGCTCAGTGAAGCCTGGACTGTTTCCCAGGGAACTCATTCTTCCTTGAGCATCTCCTGGGACCAGAATTCTGTGGAATACACTGGTGCCCTGGAGGAGTCTCTCACACTGAGATGGACAGAGAAGCCATCATAGGGCTTCTGGGGTTAAAGGGCCAGTGTGGAGAAGTGAACTTTTGATCTTTAAGAGTTCTAAAAATGATAAAATTTGAACTATGTGATTTGACATTCAAAAGCAAGACTTTTCCCACTGATGTTATTACTAACTTATAAATCTTTGGAAACATTACCCAAAGTTAAAAAAAAAAAAAAAAGCGCAAGAAGTTTCTTAATTTTATGGATGAAATCATAGGAAAAAAAAACCTGTTGTATAGAAAAAAGAAAAACCTCCAAAACAACATGTACTAAATATTTATTTTTTATCTTATGTATATGAATCTTTTTGCTTGCATGTATGTATGTGCACCACATGAATTCCTGGTGCCTGTGGAGTCCAGAAGAGGGCATCTGATCTCCTCGAACTGGAGTTTGAGCAGCTGGGGACAGAACTCAGGTTCGCTGAGGATTCAACCCGCTGTTCCTCCAATTGAGGACTAATCAAGAAATCTTGGCCAGATATGATGAAATGGGCCCATACCTTAGCATTAATGAAGCTAAAGAATGACCACTGAGAGTTCAAGGCCAGCCTGACATCTCAGTGAGATGCGCCCTCAAAACTCTGAAAAACAACCGGAGGAGGAGGAGATGAGGAGATAGAGGAGGAGAGCGGGCGGGCAGGCAGGCAGGCAAGTGGCATATAAGCAAGCAGGGGTAGGGCTTAGTGAGCATAGTGAAGCATGCAGAAGCTCCGGGGTTAGTCCCCCAAACTGCATAAATGGGCATGGTGGATGGGGTGGGAGTGGGGGGCTCACACATACAATCTCAGCTCTTGAGTCAAGAATATCAAGATTTTTAGGTCCCAGATTATGTTGGGATTATTTAGTGAGTTCCAGGGGAGTGAGTTCTGGATACATGAGATCCTACATTCAAAAATAAGTAAATCAGTAACTAAATAGGAGGAGGTTTCTAGAATATATGCTTTATTTTTTTTTCTTTTTATTATTTATTATGCCTACAGGTGAGGTCAAAGGAAAATTTGTGGGAATCTGTTCTGTCCTTCTACCATGTAGGTCCCAGGTACTTAGCTCAGTTGCTCAGACTTGATAGCAAGTACTCACTGCTTGGCTCACAGCTCAAGAATATGCATGCTTTCTAATGTTGATTCTACATTAAGTAAGATACCAGAAAGTATTCAAGTGACTTTTTCTGTGGAATCTAGATATCCAAGTATTCTCAAGTACAGAGCTACTCTGGATTACAGAGGTTGTTGTAAGTGTCCACATTTATCTTTCACATGTGCAAGTGATTTTCATTCTGTATTTATAGTTTTCAAAAAGTAAATAAGAAAGCTCAGTGTAGTGGTGAGAACTGAACTTCATCCAGCATTTTAGGGTTGTCTTAGGGTTTAACTGCTGTGAAGAGACCCCATGACCAAGGCAACTCATAACAGAAAACATTTAACTGGAGCTGGCTTAGATTTCCAGAGGTTTAGTCCATTACTATCATGGTGGGCAGCATGGCAGCACGGTGCTGAAGAAGGAGCTTTGAGAGTTCTATATTTTGATCCACAGGCAAAAGGAGATAGTATGTCACACTGGGCATAGCTTAACCATAGATAACTGAAAGCCTGCCCCCACAGTAACATTTATTTCAACAAGGCCACACCTCCTGATAGTGGCACTCCCCATGGGCCAAGCATTCAATCACATGAGAGCCATTTCTATTCAAACCACCACATTCCACTCCCTAACACCCCCCCCTTGTAACCATAACATAATGCAAAATGCACTTTGTACAACTTCAAACGTCCCCATAGTCTCTCAGTTTCAACAATGTTTAAAAGTTCAAAGTCTCTTCTTAGATTTGTGCAACCTAACTGTAAACCCCTATCAAATCATGATGATGGGGATGATGATGAAACAGATCACAAACTTCCTACGTATAACAGCACAGGTTATACAGGATTACTGTATCAAAACAGAGGGAAGAGAGGATAGTGAGGAAATACTGGACCAAAGCAAGACCAAAAACAACCTGGACGAACTCCAAGTTCTGCATCTCCGTGTCCTGTGTCGAAAATGCTCTTCAGATCTCCAATTCCTTTTGGCTTTGTTGACTGCAATATACACTTCTTTCCCTTGGACTGGTTCCACTTCCTGTTAGTCTACTCACTTCCCTCCGCAGGTATCGCAGGGTTCTGGCATCTCTAATCTTTTGGAGTCACTAAGGCAATCCAGTCTTTACCTTTACAGTCTCACACAATGAAGGGACAGCCCTGCCACACACCTGACCTCAGTGTCTTTCCTTCTTCGTATAGATTCCATAACCCCTTTCTTCTGTCCTTGTCTCTAAAGCCAGAACCACATGACCAAAGCTGCCAAGTTCTGGGGCTTGCTGGGGCTGGAATATGTCCCCCCCCCCCTTCAATTACATCTTCACCAACTTTCTGTTTTCAATGCTTTCCTTCACAGCTTGGGTATCCTGGAAGTTGCTCTGTAAACCAGACTGATCTTGAACTCAGAGACCCACTTGCCACCATCTCCTGAGTGCGGGCATTAAAGACGCCACACCTTGACCTCAACTGTTCTTTAACTCCTTTGCACCAGATGGAATCTTAGCTGGGTGGGGTTTTCCCCCAAGTTCACCACTCCCTTTTTTCTATTTCTTAAGCTATTTATCTTGAAGATAGGACATAGCTCCATTGGTGCCCCCTTTCTTCTCAGTCTCTGTTTTGTACTTTCTCCTTGCTCAGTTTACTCCTTCTCATCAGAATGTTTTCATAAAAGTGAACAGTAGTAACCACACAACAGGGTCCATAGTAGGCTGTTTAGAGATTTCCTTTGCTATTGTAGATAACCTAAATCTCTTCACTTTAGCCCCAGGCAGACTCTTTAGACAAGGGCAAAAAGCAGCTACATTCATCACCAAAATATCACAAGAACAATCTCTAAGCAACATACTAAAATTCTTCTCCTCTGGAACCTCTTGAGCCAGGCCCTCACAGTTCAAACCACTCTCAGCATCACTGTCTTCCATGGCTCTACTAGTACAGCTCATTAGGTGATGCTTAAAGCATTCCATTGCTTCCCTAACCCAAAGCTCCCAATCAACATTCCTCCAAACAAAAGCAAGCTCAGGTCTACCACAACAACACCGCACCCCAGCCCCTGGTACACTCTTAGTTACAGTCTTATTGCTGTGAAAAGACACCATGACCAAGGCATATCTTATAACAAAAAAACATTTAACTGGGACTGGCTAAGTTCACTGGGAAGGTTTAGTCCATTTTCATCATGGTGGGAAGTATGACAGCATCCAGGCAGACATGGTGCTGAAGGAACAGATAGTTCTGAAACCTGAAAGCAGCACCGGGTGTGGCTTGAGCCTAAAAGACCTCAAAGCCCACCCCCACAGTGACACACTTACTCCAACAAGGCCACACTTCTAATTAGTACCATTCCCTATAGGCCAAGCAACAAACACATGAGTCTATGGGGTCCATACCTAGTCAAAACCACACAGGTGTAGACGAAGGAGGATCAGGAGTTCAAGGCCATCTTCAGTCACACAGTAAGTTAAAGGTCAGCCTGTACTACATGAGACCCTGTCTCAAAGAAACAACGTTGGGCCATTGAGATGGCTCAGCGGGTATGGGTGCTTTGCTGAGCAAGTCTGATCTCTGAATCTCTTGAACTCATGTAAAGGTGGAAGGAGAGAACCAATTCCACAAAGCTGTCATCTGTCCTCCTTCACGCCTCCCCTTCCCAACAATAAAAAAATAAACAAAGTTTTAAAACAGCAACAAAATCAATAAGAACAAAAAAAAAAAATGGTGGGGGGGGAGGGGCGTTAATCACAGAAAGAATAGTGTAGGGGCCCTTGCCAAGAACCAGAATTTACCATGTAAATTCTAAAATATGACAGACAGAATATTCTACGGACTCTACACTATACATCATTTTAATAGATGATGACGACGGTTCACTTCATATGCATACACATAAAACAAGTAATATCTCAGATATCCAAGAACACACTCCATAGTCTAAAGCATCCTTCCAACAAAACACAGAAGAAGCCCAGTCCCTCTTTACCACAGATCCCTCCCATCACTGGTATCTGGTGTGTGAGGTAGATACAGTTTTGACCAGCATAACTGAGCCCATGGGACTGACAGAATATGAACCTATTTTAACTCTAAAGACCACAGAACAGAATCACTGTACCTGGCAGCCACCTTTGCCCAAACTGCCTAAGATCACTGAGTAACTGGAGAGAGGTTTAGGAGGCTGCCCAGGCTCCCAGTCCTGGGATTCATGCCTCTTTTTGCCATTTGCAGTTGCATTCTTGTGTCTTAAAATGACACAAGCAGCCAGGCTTATAGCCCACACCTATCATCTAATCACCCCAGAGGCTTAGGGAAAAGGATTGTTATTAAGTTTGTGGCCAACCTACGCTACATACTAAGTTCTACCCCAGCCTGGGCTACACTGTGAGGTTGTAGCTCAAACCAAACCAAACCAAACCAAGCCAAACCAAAACAAACCAAAACAAAATCAAACAAACCAAACAGACAGATCAAAAAAACAAAACAAAACAAAATTTGGAGAAAATAGTCATGTTTAATTCAGAGTTTCTTTTAAAAATTACATGAGAAATTATTACCCTTTCTTTTGAATTATTCAAGTACTCTTTACTAGACCAGTCAGGAAATTGTCTACTGAGAAGCATTACTTCACTTCCAGCAGAGGTCCTTCATTTTGCTTCCAATCATGTGGTCCCTAAAAGACACTCTGAAATGACGGGCTTGTGGGTTAAAACACTGTCCCTAAAATTTCACCGCTGACAATCACCTGGAGAGCTTGCTAAAGCTCAGGATTTGGAAATTTTTACATTTCTAAACATTCTTTGTAATAATTATCCTGCTGGCCCTGCCAAATGCACTCAGAGAAGGAAGAAGAAACTAAAAGAGTCCTCGATATTAATAGGGATTTTGAAATGAATCTTTTAAAAACTTAAAGTGTTTGAATTACCTGTCTGGGGTAGCTTTATCCGCAATTTCTACTCGTAAGACTGGAACACAGTACTGCCAACTTGCTGATACTCGTTCCGACTCAGAATAAGTGATGTGTAAGTCAACAAAGCACAACCACCAGGTCCAGAGCCACTCTGCTATCCATGAATGTCAACTACGGTCTGAGCAGACATAAATGACATGTATAGGGAAAGCCATCGTGTTGACTGACCAGAGAATAGCATCAGTGGGGGGAGACGGAGCATCTAGTAAGGTATAAAGCACAAGGCTTGAGGGGGAAAAATAAGCCTAAAAATGTGCTACCGTTCCAGTCCTGAAAACTGCATGGCCTTTGTGTATTCCGCAATTTGACTTTATCACGGTGTCACAGAAGCGAACGGTTAGCTATTAATTAGGATTTTTCAAGAGTCAAATGTGATTACGCCTGGGAGAAAACAAAGACTGTTAATTTAAAGCTTGGTTACACAAATTACCCTCTGGCATCGGGTTCCTCCAAAATTTCTTTAAGCAGCTCTCCCCTGGGCACAAGCATACAATGGTTTCCTTGTGTAAGCAGGGACTATGTGAAGGCATTTGGGATTGTAAGCAATGTCCCTGCACCCTATTTTACACGCACAAAGTGCATATGCTCAAGTATAAAGGACTCTGTCTTTCTAAATCTCAGTCTTTTTATAGCTTTCAAGATTACTGTAATTGAATTAGATGGAAAAACAACAACAATGTTGAATCAGAATGCAGGAGGGGTACACACCTGTAATCTCAGGATTTGGGAGGCTGAAGAGCCATGGCAGGTTGAAGGCCAACAAGGACTACAGAGTAGACCCTGTTTTCAAGTTAAAAAAAAAAAAAAAAAAAAAAAAAAAAAAAAAAAAGGGCCAGCCTGGAGAAACATGCTGGTAATCCTGGCACTGAGGTGGAAGCAAGAGGATCACACTTAAGGTCACCCATGATGACCACATGGCCAATTCAAGGCCAGCCTGAGATACAGGGGGTTCTATAAAAAAGGCTATAAATTTTACTGTTCTTCATAAATATTTATATTTGTATTTTGTTTCTACCTAATATTTAACAAAAATAAACACTAAACAATGCACCTCCATGACTAATGTCACTAATGCCTAATTATTACCCTCACATGACCTCACATATGCACACATCCATGTCTCTCAGGGGAGCCACTAGGTCACCTGCCCTACTTCCATGGCGGCAAGTGCCTAACTCACAGCAATTGTCCATTGGGTGCCTCAAAGAGGGCCCCGAAACCTCAGAGTGTCCAGAGCTGAACTTTGCTGTTCTCTGGAACACAGACATGTTTTTTGTGGTGCGGATCTGCAGTGTCTATCAAAGCTGGCTATTGAAGGCTTGGTCCCCAGTGCGGCAGGATTGGAGATGAGCTTCTGTGAACTGCTTAGAAGATGAGGGCTCTGGCTTCACCAATGGATTAATCCATGGAAGAATTCGTAGATTAATGACATCCTGGAAATGACAGGAAATTTTTGAGGTGAGGTCTGAAGGACACAGGTTCCCAGGGCTGGCTTTCACAGGGTGTATGGTGCCCCTGGTTCCTTGTTCATTTGTTTCTGCCTCCTGACTGCACTGTGAGTGCGTCTATTCCACCACATACTCCTAAATTCTGCCTCGCTACAAGCCCAGAAAATAACCCAGTGGTTAACCTTAGGCTGAAACATTTAAAACCATGAGCTAAAGTAAATCCTCCTCATGTATGTTCTTCCTTGTCTCCTGCTGGAAATGGCAGAGGGCTGGCACACAGGTGTTTCCTAAGGCTGTACAAACAGTGCCATATACTAATGCAGTTGAAAATACCTTTGTGAATTTTACTCTTTCTCTCTTCCTTCCAAACCTCAGCTGAGGTAGAGTAACTGCCCCAGCCAGACACTGACTCAGGAGATAGTTAATCTGAAGCCATTATCTAACAGACTCTGTACCATGTACTAGTGGTAAAATAATCAGTCTTGGACTCAGGAATTTGAGTGACTTCTCCAGCCAGTCCTTCATCCCTGGACAACGCCTCTTCAATCCTCACTCCCTCTTAAAATAAATCACAAGTCTCGCTTGGCTCTGGATTCAGTGTGCCAGGCCTCAGAGGTTCAACTTTATTTCTATTCTGAGTTACACACACACACACACACACACACACACACACACACACACACCATTAAATAAGTGTCCCATGCCAAGGGTGATATGTAGGAGGAGCTAAGGTGGGAGGAGTATGGAGAGGAAGAGGAGGAGTAAGGAGAGAAGGAGGAGGAGAGGAGAAGCTAGGTGATGAGAGAAAGAGAGAGGAGGGAACATGGAGGCGGATGTTCACATGTCTCCGCCAGTCAAAGATAGTTGATATATCTAGGTTGGGTATTGGGTTACACTTCTGATTGAGCATTACCAAACTTATAAAGCCTTTGATTAACATTTAAAAAAATGTATACAAGCAAAAAGGAGAAGGGGGCATGGGATAGGGGTTTTCAAGGAAGGAGAAATGGGGAAAGGGGATGGCATCTGAAATGTAAATAAAATATCCAATAAAAAACAAATTAAAAAAAAGTGTCCCCTGCCACACAAGACAAGCAACTATATAGTTTTTCATGTATACAAAACAAAAAATTAACATATGAAAGATGACATCAATGTGAGTCTTCCATGGTAGGAATTACTTCATAATCTAATTTTTAAGAATCTTCCTGGCCTCTAATGGCATTTAACCTTTCGTCCTTGGTGCCAGACTTCTCACACTTGAGCAAGTTCATTTTCATTTACTTGGTGTGTGTACATTCGAGAGGGTAGGTCATGCTTGCCTTGTTGTACATGTCAAAGCCAGAGAACAAGCTGTGGGAGTTAGTTCTCTCCTTTTATCATGTGTGTCCCAAGGATCGAACTTGGGTTGTCTTGTTTGGCAGCAGGCAAATTACTGGCCAAGCCGTCTCACCAGCCTGAGTTCTATTAAATCCTCACTCTCATACTGTTTGCCCACTAACAACTGTTGAGTCAGACAATCTCATTATTTTTCCATGTTCAGGTTTTGATTCTCAACCAGGCAGATTGGAGCCTCAGCAAGAGATGAGTATATGATTCTACCACCTTCTCACCCCATCCTCGTGAGCTCAACCCTACTCCAGGTACCGTTCAACACACAACCTTCTCCTGTACCTTACAGTCCAGTAGGAAGAAAGACACACACATTGATAAAAATGTAAATGGTCAAGTTCTCTAAAGAAAACAGAATGGAGGGAGGGGATATGGGGCTCTGGGAATCGGACAGGGCTTCCAGTGTGGTGGTTTGAATATGCTTGGCCCATGGGAAGTGACACTATGGGGGATCAAGAGTTTAAGGTCATTTTTACCTAACAAGAGAGTTAAAGACCAGCCTGCATTACAAAACAAAACAAACAACAACAACCAGACCAAGAGAAAAACAAACCAAAATGTTCAAGAAATACACCCCATAATTCCTCATAAATGATAAGAGGTCTAACTTTCAAAGTGTGGGTTTTTCATGATTTTCAACTCTATACCACAAAGTTAATGGGTTCAAACTTTGAAAAATTACCAAAGCCCATGAAAGATTATTCAGGGTTCAAATCCTGCTGTAAGGACATCCTGTGAGTTGCTGGCTAACTTCTTGAACATGGCTTCTTTTTTTTTTTTTGTTCCCAGATCTGAGGTACAACTGTGTTTCTGAATACTGCAAATCATTCACTCCACCAGAGCCAAGAGCTTTGGGCAGATTGTTCTGCTGGCACATTTCCTTCTGTGCTGGGCTTGCATGTCAAGGGCATGCACATAAAGCTAAGCATGCCAAGGGAGCTGGGCTTGGTAAACACAATGAGTGGAAGCAACAGATGCACCTACAGAAAAGAACTTCATCACACTTTCTTTTTACTCTCTTCTTTCCACTAATTAGGAAATGGCTTGGAAGTACCTCCTAAACACAAGGGGATTGTTCAGTTCAACTCAGAAGTCTTCATGGAGTGTCTTTAGTAGATGCTTATGGTGAGCACGACAGGGACTGGAACGCAGGCTGCAGGACTGGCTGAGCCTTGGGGCAAGGGAACTGTCCCTGGACAGATAAGATCCAGGAAGGTCAGCATGAAGGCACATTGGTGTAGGAGGTGCCAAAATAAACTTGTACTTATTATTTTAAAAAGCCACTTCCCGAAGATATCAAATATTAGCAGGTCACACGTCGACCCAAATGAAATTACTGATGAAGATTAGACAATAACAATACAACAGCAATAAATCATGAGTTGGCCGCGGCTTTTAAAGCAATTTGTAAGCATCCAGGAGATGTTCTTCAAAGTAACAACTGCTTGCTTTCATTTTTGCCAATATTTAAATCACCAGGAAGAAATCAGAACACCCCCCCCCCCCCCCACATACACGTTTTTGGTGAATCAGGATTTTTAGATTCCGAACATAATCTGCATGTTACAGTCAAGAACTCAGAGGAGACGTGGCTACCCTGCAGAAGGGCTGCACTAGAGTGAGTCAGGAAACATTCTGGGATGGATAACACAGAGGCTCCATCCCTATTTAAGGAACTATTGGCAGGTGGATTGCTGAGGGAAAAGGGTCATTTTTCTTCAGTGGTGTAAGTACTGGGAAATTACCCATGTTCCAGTGAAGCCTACAGTCACGCTCATGCAAGCAACTCAAATGAACTCAGTGGATTCAAACAGATGTGTTGGTTAGAGGGGGACTTGTTGGGCGAAAGAGGGGGTCAGAAGTAGTAAGAAAGGGCAATGGGGGTGAAAATGACCAAACTGCAAGTCGTATTTGTAGGAATTGTCAAAGAATAAGTACAGAATACCTTAAGAGAATTAAGGGCATTTTATCCTCTCGAACTGAGATAATAAGGCTGGATTAAATCCAAGCAAACAGATGGAAGCAAACAGAATCAATACAAATGAGCAAGTTATATGCCATATTGTTTAAAATTGTAAACACCATTTGAAATAGTTTATGGAAATACAGACCCTCAGGAGAGAGAGTCCCAGTGAACAGGCAAAAGAAAGGGACCGGTGCTGGGCAAGCACAGTGTAGAAGGTCTGATTTTAAGAAACTGAATGGGGGGGGGGAGGGCGGTCTGGAAAGATGGCTCAGTGGTTAAGAGCACTGGCTGTCGTTCCAGAGGACCTGAGTTCAATTCCCAGCATGAACATTGTGGCTCCCAACCATCTGTAATAGGATCTGATACCCTCTTCTGTTATGCAGGACACTTCTATACATGAAATACATAAATAAAGAAATAAATAAATCTAAAAAAGAGTTATATTATAGAAAAAGAAAAGAAACTGAATAAACAAGCAGCACCCATATAAAAGAATCAGAGCAGCCCCATGAGGCCACCAGACGCTAATACAAAAATGTTTGAATAATATCACAGACTAGCATCAGAAGTAACTTAGGTGGAAACAGTGTAGTGGCCCATGCCTGTAATGAAAGTCTGAGGCAGAAGGATCAATCACAAGTCTGAGGCCATCCAAGAGCTATAAAGTCAAGCCTGGGCCACAGCCAAACCCTGTGTGTTTAAACAAAACAAAACAGTACAACAAATAAATAGGATGAGGGAGCTCCAGCTATAAAGCTTCCATGGGTATTGGTAGCTAGGCAGATCCAGGAGACTGTGTAACCAGGAAGCCCCAAACTCCAGGAACAAAGGTCCAAGTCAATGTAGTAAGCTAAAATTTAAGCATTGAGAGCACAGACTTCAGATCTAACACTACCCAACTGTGGTGGCTTGCATAAAAATGGCCCCATAGGCACATAGGGAGTGGCACTATTAGGAGGTGTGGCCATGGAAGAAACCGTGCATCATTAGGGAGTGGGTTTTGGGGCCTCAGAATCTCAAGCCAGTTCACTCTGCGACCCGTGGAACAAGATGTACAACTGTCAGCTCGTTCTCCTGCACCATGTCTGCCTGCACACTACCATGCATCATGCCATGATGATAACAGACTAAACCTCTGAACTATAAGCCAGTTCCAGTTAAGCCTTTTCCTTTCTAAGAGTTGCCGTGGTCATGGTATCTCTTCACGGCAATAGAAACCCAAGCTAAAACACCAACCCCATAACTTGGACCCTGAAGCAAATCCCTAGACCTAAAATCTGTATAGACATTTATATTTATGAACACTTGAAAAATGTGTCCTACCATGTACTCCGGAAGATCACTGATGTGAAAACTACTTTAAAACTTATAAAAGCCACATGTGGTGGTGCAGGCTGCAATCCTAGCACTTGGGAGATAGGAGCAGGATTAGGATAGGAGCTGGAGGACCATAATTGGTTACATAGCAAGTGTGAGGATAGCCTTGCTACATAGTGAATTCTAGGCCATTCTGGGATACAGAGTGATTGAGACCTTGCCCCAAAAACAAAAAACAGGGCTGATATGTAAAGGGGTTTGCTGCCACGTCAGAGGACCTGAGCTTGATTCCCTGGAGTCCACTTGGTGGAAGGATTCCTGCAAACTGTCCTCTTATCTCCACACATATGCACCCAGAACCCAGAGAATAAAAAATGAGAGTCTAAAGAAAAACAACCCAACAATACTTTTGTAGTAAATATCCCAAACTTAAGTTTTGCCTTGGGTGTGTGAATTCCCACACTTGTTTGGTTGGTTGGTTGCTATTTTAACAGACTCTTGCAGTGCAGTCCTGCTTGGCCACACATTTACTATGTAATCCAGACTAGCCTTAAACTGAAGGCAATTGTCCTGCCTCTGTTTCCAAAGTGCCTCAGCTAAAAGTGAGTGAGTGTTCATTTAAAGTCCCAAACGCATAGGATGTTCCACAATAACCCCAATGACAGCATCTCCCATCAGTCAAAGGCAACAAGGTCTAAAATCTGAAGCTGGCGGAGATTCTAAACAATCATCTTCTGAAGTACTCACTTAGCCCAGGCAAGCCTTTTCTTGTAGAGGACCTGCTGGGAGGCCAACTCACAGACTACAAAGTGCTCTCCACCACTACACCATTGTCAGAGGCTGAGGAAAGAGGATCAGGCATTCCAGCTAAACAGTGAGTTCGAAGCAGGAAGTCTACAAAAGATCCTGTCTCTAATAAATAAACAAAAAGCAAGAAAGGAAACTAGGAAGAAAAAAAAATATGAATGAGCTGTGGCAGTTAAGAGATGACAGAGCTCCAGCAGAGGAGCAGTTCCCAGCACCCACATCAACTGGTTCTACTCACAGGGGCTTCTGTGCACTCACGTGCACATACCCACATTCGTAGACATAATTTAAAACAACGTAAAAAAATTAATAAGAAATAGGCAAAAGCCAGAAACAAATAAAACAGCCAACTGAGCTGGATATAGTGGCTTGTGCCTATAATCCCAGCACTTGAACAGGATCGCTATGAATTCAAGAGTAGTCTGTGTTCCACGTGAGTTTCAGGCTAGCCTGGGGTACAAAATAAAGCCCCGTCTCAAACAGCAAATATTAATAATAACAAGAAATTAAATAAAAATTTTAAAAATGGGGTTGCAAAGATGTCTCAGGGGTTAAAAGCACACACTGTTCTCTCAGAGGACCCAAGCTTGGTTCCCAGTACCCACACCTACCTGTAACTGCAGGTCCAAGAGATCAGACACTTCTGGTCTCTGTGGGCATATGTATTCAACATACCTATATCTCAACCCAGACACAAATACACACAATTAAAATTATCTGTATTATTTAAAACCCACACCGTTCGTAAAATGTTACATTTTTTAAACATCGACTTGAGAGAGTGTCTTCAGTTATTAAAACATTCAGTGGCTGGAATATAGTTCGGTTGTTGGAAGGCTTACCTTGCACAGAATTCCCAGCACCGCCAAAACCCAAAGAAAACACCACGTTTATAAAGCATTCATAAAATCTTACACAGTGCAAATCTAACTAACACACGGTAGACTATGTTACAGTAACTAAAGAAAATAACTACACTTTTGCTTTTTGTTCTTCATGCTACCAACATGTTCAATGTTTGGGTGAACAAATACATTGTTCAATGAAGAAAAATTCCAGCGATGAGTTAAGCTTCGATTTCTGTTCCCGCCCCCCAGAAAGCATAGCGGGGGCGGGAGTGGTATTCAAGTATTCTGCATAAACTCACTGCCATTAATTAACCCCAGTTACAGAGGAGCAAAGGCAGGAACGGAGAGAAACAAAAACCGAAAGAAACAAAACAAAAAAAAAACTACAGAAAGCTGGCCCGTCCTAACTAAGGAGAACTAATTAAAGCAGATTAATGAAGTAAAGCCATGTAGGGCTGGGAAACCAGTTTCCTGCTTTTATCTGGTGAACTGAGAGTAAATTCGGTGGCGCTGAAAGCCAAAGATCGACTACAGAGGAAAAGCAGCCTGGGCCGCAGTCGCCTCGCTCAAATACCCTTGAGGGTCCTCAAGGTTCCAACTCCGGTCGCCAGCCGGACAAGTGTGAGGCGGCGGGGGCCCGGTCTGCAGTCGGCTCTGAGGCAGCCCCGCAGGAGCACCCCCATTTGCAGGCAGAGATCGGGAGCTGGCGGGGCAACGCCGGGCGCGCACCCGGGGCCAGGCCACTAGCACCCGCCGGGAAGGGTCGGGAAGTCTCAGAACTAAGTGGCCGGGCGGGGACACCGCGAAGGCAGCCGGGGAGCAGGCGCCAAGCTGCCGGGCTCCTTTATGGGGGCGGAGGGGAACGGGGGAAGAAGTATCGGGGAGCGATTCCGAATGCACCCGCTGACTTCAGTCCATCCCCCGTCTGGCGGAGACCTCCCGCCCCTCGGCAGGCTCCTCCGAGGCCCACAGCACAGCTCTCCCGGAGCCCCGGGTCCCCGCGGTCACTCACCCAGCTCCTCCGCCTGCAACGGGAGCGGAGTGCACAGGGCGAGCAGCAGCGCCAGGACACCCGGCCCACCGGCCCCGGTCCCCATGGCCACGCCGGACTCCAGACCCTCAGGATCGGCCTTTCGGCCCGGCCCTACGCCGCCGCTGCCCGCTTGGGGCAGCCTCCTTCGCGGCCCGGCGCGGCGCGGGCACCCGGCACCAATCCCTCTGGGCGGCCCGCGCCCGCGAGAGGGCGTGTCCTCCCCGCCCCGCCCCCTCCCTGGGGTGACCAGAGGCACCGCCGGTCTCCCAAGGGTGGGGGGCAGTTCTGTCCCCATCTCACCCCGCCCCCACGCCACCTGCCCGGATTCACGTGAAAATGAAAATCAAAAGTTCACCTGGCGCGCAGGCCCGCGGGAGCCCCGCGGCTCAGAGACTCCGCCCCTCCGGCACTGTCAGCTCCACCCTAAATCTCGTCTGCCAAGGCTATACAAGGCACCTGAAATCTGATGGGATGGTGGCAGTGGCTCATAAAACACAGTTCAAGTTCATTCAGTCTTCATTCATTCATTCATTCATTCATAGTCTCTCTATCTCCATCTCTTCTCTCTCTTCATTCATTCCGTTATTTAACTCAACAGTCTACATTGCTGGGTGCTTAAATCCACGGGGCATTTGCAGAGTTTAGAAATAATCGCTCACTACAAATTGTATGTAACCTGTGTAACATGGAAAGTGTATTTGGAGCACATTTGGAGAGATCTAATTAGTTGGGTGGTGAGAAGGCAGCGAGGGAGCAATGCCCTCTCCGTGAGTAAAAGCAGAGAACTGAGTTCCTTTCCAGGTCGTTCAGAGGATTAAAGAATGAAAAAGAGGCTAGTCGTAGCTAGAGCTCGGTAGATAGGTGAGTGCCTGGCCAAATGTGGGAACAGAAGTGCAGAGTAGGGCCAGTAAGAGATACTGTAAGCTGCAGTGTCCTCAGAGAAGCCCGGAAAACTTCAGACTAAGCAGTGATGGAGGAGCCTCTTTGAGGTGGTGGGAAGGTCTTGAGAGAGGCTGGATGGACCGGGGAAGGGTTTGGAGGCCATTACTGAGTCGTTCAGTTGGGGTCCTGGCCGTGAAACTGGATAGAGAAAGGGTTAAGGACTGTCCCCTTTAGTTCCCCCTAACCTTCCTCTGCGAGGCCACAGCCTTAGCTCTAATTCTTGCACACCACCTCGTGGCCTCTGGGAATTATTACATCTAGAAGCGCAATGGGGGAGGGGGGTCGCTAGGCGGCTGAGGAAGGTCAGACCCTCCAAGGCCAAGTGATCTATGGAATCTTCTCCACTCCCCAACTCCAAGTCTAACCTGGCAGATATGGATAACTTTTTGCCTTAAAAACGTTCTGTTGTTGTTTTGAGGTTGAGGTTTGTCGTCTGTGTTGAGAGGGTTTCTCTTTGTATCCCTGGCTGGTATTGAGATTAGTAAGTAGCAGGAGGCTGACCTTGAACTTCCCATCCTTCTTCCCCCACCTCTCAGAGTTAGGGGAATACAGGCCCTCACATCCTGTCTGGTTTACACTTTAACTTTTGAGATTCACAGTGTGATTTGGCAGTGGACTTTGCACCTTCCTCTGTGGCAACCTCAGAGGAAAGAATTCCAGCTTTCCAACTGAGCTTTACTGAGATCTGAGTCCAGAGCCAGCCTCTGACTGGGACAGATTTACTTGCCTTCTGGTTAACTCTCCCCGGTTGTCATAGAGAGGAAATAACTATGTGTATAAAGATCTGGAGTGTAAAGGAGGTACTTAAACAGTAGGCTTATGTTCAAATCAAAAGTAAATAGACTTTCATGAAAATATTGAGTATCTTCACACACACCATAGAAAGTTACCTCGATAAGGAAACATTTACCAATTTCACTTTCTTGTTTCCTTTTTCCCTTCAAAAAATAATTTTTTGTTTTGCTTTGTTTGGGATAAAACATAACTTTGTAGGTCTGGCTGCCCTGGAACTCACAGATACTCACCTGCCTCTGTTTCCCAGATGCTAAGATTAATTTGACTCCCAAAAATTTTAATTAAAAATTTTAAAGTCACATTTTTATTTGTTTTGTGTGTCTGTGTGGGTCCACACATGTGGAAGAGAGGGGTGTTCGTGAGGGTTCTGTCTTTCCACTTTGCAGGACCCCAGACTTGAACTCAGGTCAGTCTGGCTTGACCCTTTATCTGCTGAGCAGCTCACTGGCCACGTCCTTTCTCTGAAGTTTATTTCTAAGAAAGTGAATTTGGACAGCTGCTGGCTGCCTCTAACAAGTTCATATCTGAAGACGACCAGGAGCTTTGTTGACCGGAATCCACTGAGTCAGGCGGGCCCTGGTAACCTTTTTCATCTCAGTCACTACTTTGATATGAATAGTTTTATCTTTCCATATTGAAATCTCCACCCAGATAAAGGGAAAGATTTAGGATCTGGAGGTGAGGAGGACCCACTAACTTCCACTATACCATCCTTTTCTCAAACACGAAGAAAAATTTCTCTTAAAAAAAAAAAAAACAAACAAAAACCACAGAGGTCAGTGGCAGGACTTCACTGACAGCCTGAGCTATAGCGTGAGGATATGTCTCAGAGAAAAAGCTCTGTCACCTCAAAGCTAGGTGGGGTGACATATGCTTTTAGTCCCAGCACTTAAGTACACGAAAGCAAACTCATGCCATAAAATGAAAATAAATTCTTTTTTGAACGATTTTTTTGTTTTTATTTTTAATGGAGCCACATAAGGCAATGCATAGCTTAAAAAAAAAAAAAACAGAAACAAAAGCAAATAAAAAAAAAACCTCTTTCATACAATAGAAATAACTTAGAGTAGTAAGAACATAGTCTGATCTCAACATTGACAGGAGAGGGAGGAATGACCTGGATGTAGCTCAGTAGAATGGACTGACAAATGTAAGTGTATAACCACTATTATATTTTTCTATATAATGAGATAAAGAAGCATCGCTAAACTGATATATCAAACCACAAATTCTTATATCAAGCGTATACCCCTATTTTAATCTTAAGAGTTCACCTAGATTTTTTTTCAAAAGGATTTTAGACTATTTATTTTTATTTTCTGTGTATGAGTCTTTTGTGTGTGTGTGTGTGTGTGTGTGTGTGTGTATACGTGTATGTACACTGTGTGTAAGCCTGGTGCCTAAGGATGGCCAGAAGAGAGGTCAGATCCTCTTGGAACTGGAGTTATGATAGTTGTGAGTTGCCATGTGGGTGTTCTGAATCAGGGTTCTCTGTACGAGCAGCATGTGTTCTTAACCATCACCTCTTCTATCCAGATCCTTCCTTTTTGACTTTTTGCTGTTGTTTTCCTAAACAGGGTTTCTCTCTGTAGGGCTGAGTGAGTCCCAGGGACTCACTCTGATGACCAGGCTGGCCTCAAACTCAGAGATCTGCCTGTCTCTGCCTCCCAAGTGCAGGAATTAAAAGCATGCACCACCATAGCTGGTTTCATTTTGATTTTTTTTTTTTAAATCTAAGGAATTATAAAATCCCCAACTAAGTTTCTCTAAGGGAAACAGTACTCACCTGGATGAGTCCCACAGTAAGGTGGAAAACAGTTGTAGGGAGGGGTCTCTCATCAGCGATTGACATAGCAATCCCTCTATTAACCATCCACTATTCATTGTGCGTATCTTATTGCAATGTATGCTTGCTTTCATTAGCCGTCTATTAAGACAGGAGAAGATAAGGTCCTACCTTATTTGTGCATATAATATATATGTCTTATCTTCCTTTAATAAGAGAAATTAAATAGAAATGCAAATCTAATATGTTTCAAAAGTAAGTAGAAAACTTCAAAATGGACTTTGGTTCAGTCTGATGACCTAGTCAATTTTATCTTTAACCTAGACTGACCCTGAGATATAAAATGTAATGGCCGTGAAGATGAGACCCCAGATATAAAATAGAAACCCTACAGGTATCTGTCTCCTGCTACCAAGCATGGACAGAAACAAAGTCTTACTGTTGTGATTTTGAGATAAGATCCTCTACAGTTTGTCCTGGATGTCTGATGTTAGCTTGCTATCTATCCAAGGATGGCCTTGAACTCTTGATACTTCTCAGCACTAACCCTAAAGCTCTACATTACCACACCCAGCTTCCCTGTTGATTAAAAACAAAACAACTTGTTGCTGATAGCCATTGGGAAGCCACCTTGTCTAGGTCTGGAAAGAATTCTTGAGTACTATAGGTTATCGTGGGAAAATATTAGCCTTAAATTTTCTTCCTTCTCAGCCTAGATACTAGATTTTTGGTTCTGGAGCTGTTCTCTCTACTCAGGCTAGCGGGTTCTTCAGCTTCCAGATGATTCTCCTGTCTCCACTGTCATTACATCAGCCCTTTTATCTATCTATCTATCTATCTATCTATCTATCTATCTATCTATCTATCCTTTGCCTCCTACCTTCACGGGGTAATTTAAACTTACAACATAGCTTCAGCCTTTATATTGGAAACTCAGTCTTCCCCTGACCACTTTGGGCTTCGGATGCCTAAGGGAACTTCGTATTGTATTCTGTTTTGAGGGCTTCAGTGTCAGTATCTTAATTTCCGACTATGTTATCCAATGTATTGTTTCCTTGTGTGAGAACTTTAGAATTACCATAAAATAAAACACTGGAAAGAATGTCCTTGAGTTTTTACATTATACCCAAATGTCCACAACAAGATAGAACTCAGTGAATATCTTGTTACATCCATGTTGGTCTACAGATACTGAATTAATTTTGGTGTCTGCCTTAGAGACTTGGCTTTAGCTTGAGTTGTGAATTTTCAGATAAGTTAGATGATATACTCTCTCTTCTTCATACTCACTGAAAGAGGCAAGTGGATAGTTCTTGTTCGAGGTGCCATTATGCTAGCTGGTTACCTCTATAAACCCCAAACCAAGACCGAACAAGATTTTTCCTATAAAAGCAAGAGTATTATTTTCAGATAGATTCGACCTGTCATATGAATTTGTTATCTCTGTTGACAAATTTATTGTACAACTTGATTGTGAAGCAAAAAAAAAAAAAATCAAAGTAAACTTTTCTAAGAAACACAGCTATATTATATGTGTCAGAGAGAGCAAATGGCAACCAGAAGGAAAAGTAACTTTGAAAATTTGAATTTGTGTGTGATGATAACAGTATGTGGTACCCCATACCATGTGTGTGTGTGTGCATGAGTACGTGCATGCTATGGGGTATGTGTGTGTGGATGTCAGAACAACTTTTGAGAGTTGATTCTAACCTTCCACCCTGTTCATCGTAGGGTCCAAACCCAGATTGTCAGGCTTGGCAACAACTGTTTTTCTTACCCAGTAAGCCATCTCGGTGACCCTAAAGATGTATATTCTGCATGTCTGGAGTGAGATGATGCTTACCTATAATTTCAGCACTTAAGTGGTAGAGGTTGTGAGATCAGTATATAAAGTGAGGTCATGACCACTCCATGGTATGGTTGAGGAGAAGATATGAGGAAGAATACAGTCAGAGGCATCTGGAAGAGTCTAGAGCAGGGAGAAATTAGTAGATTAAACACAGCCAGCAGACTGGACCTGGCCATTAGAGGAGAGAGGGGGAGAGCAAGAGAGGAAGAAGAAAGAAACAAGGAAAACAGAGAGAGGACCAAAATAGAGGGATGTCTTAGTTATGGTTTCTATTGCTATGAAAAAACACCATGACCAGGAATGGTTGTAAAGGAAAGCATTTAACTGGGAGTTGGCTTACAGTTCAGAGGTTTAGTCCAATGTCATCGGAGCAGGAAACATGGCAGCATGCAGGTGGACATGGTGTTGAAGAAGGAGCTGAGAGTTCTACATCTGGATCGGCAAGCAGCAGGAGAGACTAAGCACTGACTTGAGCATCTGAGACCTTGAATCCCACCTCCACAGAGACACACTTCCTCCAAGAAGACCATATCTACTCCAACAAGGCCACACCTAATACTGCTTTTCCCTATGAACCTATGGAAGCCATTTTTATTCAGACCACTACAGACAGCCAAGAGAATAAGGGGCAAGCCAACCAAGAGGGCTTGGCTGAAATGGTAAGTGCGGGTGTGGTAAGAACTGAGAGAAGCCATGAGCCCAAGGCCAGCATGCACTTTGGTATGCTAATAGGCACCACAGTCATCTGTCCCCAGTTTTGACAGTCAGAAGTTCAAGGGCATCTCTAGCTGTACATCACCAGCCTGCTTCAAATGAAACCTATTTTTAAAAATATTAAAAGCCAAGAACACACACCACACACACAAATTGATGTTATATAAACATTCAAGTAACCGTATTGACCACATCGATACTGTTGCCTACAGAAAAAGGAGAGGGCAGAAAAGATATGGAGTGCACAATAATTAAGGAGTGGCCTTATGTCCATATTCATTGTCTACTTTCCAGTGAGGATGGTTACACAGCTTTGGCACTGAAGGTAAAGGGGGGAAGGGAAAAAGAAACAAGTGGAGGCTGGTTATTAGAAACTGAAAGCTAGGCAGTCCGTGTAAACAAAGGCTGAGAAGCAAAGCCAATGAGAAAGACACTTGACACATGAGCAGCTTTCAGCTCACCCCCTTTGGAAACAAGTTCTCAGCATATGGGTCTACTTCAACTCAAGAGTTACCTATAGTCAGGAGGGTACATCATGCCTGCAGTTTAGTAAGTAACCCCACTAGGCCCCATGTTTCAGGCAGAGATTCACTATTGCCAGAATCTTCCTCAAATAAGCACAGACAGCAATGAGAGGTGAAGAGAGGAGATAAACCAGGCAAGCTCCTGAAAGAACTTGTTATCTGGTCCATTTTTATATTCTCACTTTATACTCTAAGACCACAAGGTGGGCAGGCAAGCAAGCAAGCTTTTATGGAAGCGTACATGCCAGTTAGCAAGTTGTTAAGGGCAATGCCACATTGTTGCAGCTTTTCCTCCAAGTCATTCTGTTCCAGGTAGCAAGTGAAATTATGTTTGGCAAACAGGCAGTACAAGCAGCGCTTTCAGTAAATTACTAAAAAAAAAATAAAATAAAATCAGTGTCTAAAATTGGTGTTTTCTATTATATCACTAGGAGGAGCTTCCTTCTCTCTCTGACAGGGTCTCCAGCTTCCCAGGCAAGCCTCAAACTTGTTATGTAGCAGAGAATGACCTTACATTTCTGATCCTCCTGACTTTCTGAGTGCTGTGATGGGAGGTGTAAGCCATTACTTGAAGCCACTATTTTATGGGTCAAATTCCGTAGCAGTTGGTGAGGAAGATAAGAACTGTTTATTAGGATCATCCAATTCATTGGCGTGCGGAGCCACCGCTCTGAGATAGCCTGGAGTTGCTGTCCTTCCTGACAGCCAGTTTCCCCACTGTCTTACCTTCTGGACCAATGTACTGCCTGGTCTCAGCAGAAAGCATGATAGGGGATGAGTGGTAAAGGCCATGTTCTCGCTCTCCCAAAAACAGGAAAGCAGTTGGTGGTGCCTCTTATCAAGACTGCTGGCTGGGTTTGTGGCTTACGAGTAAAACCCAGTTTTCAGGTCAAGCAAGCCAATTACCTAGGTTTCCCCAGCTACTTTCAATTATTATTATGTGACCAAGGTTATGTGATACTAGACAAGTAGAAGGGGCACAAGGGGCATGCTGGGGACATGGGAACAAAGGTCAGTGAAGAAATCAGTGAGGGCCAAAGAGCCCTGAAAACCCATAGCAATTACAGGGGATCTCCACAGCTCATGATTGATTTCCACTCAACATATTTGACTCGTTATATTCTTTTTTAAAGTTTATTTATTATATGTAAGTATACTGTAGCTGTCTTCAGACATCCCATAAGAAGGCATCAGATCTCATTACAGATGGTTGTGAACCATCATGTGGTTGTTGGGATTTGAACTCAGGACCTCTGGAAGAGCAGTCAGTGTTCTTAACCACTGAGCCATCTCATCAGCCCCTACTCATTGTATTCCTAATACACTGCCCCTTGCTTATGTGCTTGTTTATTGATTGGCCGATTGGGACCAAGACTCACATTTTCTACACTGGCCTCGAACTCACTATATAGCCAAGAATGACTATAAATCCCAGATCCTCCTGTGACTGCCTCTCATCTGCTGAGACTGAAGTCATGCCTTATGATGGTCCATTACTGTGTGTCTTAGTTAGGGTTTTACTTCTGTGAACAGGCACCATGACCAAGGCAAGTCTTTTAAATGATAACATTTAATTAGGGCTGGCTTACAGGTTTAGAGGTTCAGTCCATTATCATCAAGGCAGGAACATGGCAGCATCCAGACAGGCATGGTGCAGGAGGAGCTGAGAGTTCTCCATTTTCATCTGAAGGCTGCTAGCAGAATACTGGCTACCAGGCAGCTAGGATGAGGGTCTTAAAGCCCACACCCACAGTGACACACCTACTCCAACAAGGCCACACCTACTCCAACAGAGTCACACCTTCTAATAGTGCCACTCCCTGAGTTGAACATATACAAACCATCACAGTGTGCTTCTAGTAATTGAGCCCAGGGCTTCCTGCTTGCTAAGAGAGTATTTTGCCAACTGAAATACACCTCCAGTACCAAAGCAGATAATGAAATTAAGGTTTGCTTGTTTTACCTCTCAGCCCTGGGATTTGAACCTGGGAACTTTAAACATGCTAGGCAAGTATTCTACCACTGAGCTACATCCCAGTATATTTGTATAACCATTTTCTAAACTCAGTAACAGGCATGTACCACCATCCTCAGTTTATGCATTGCTGAAGATTGAACACAGGACCATGTGTGGAGCATCAGGCGAGCTACCAACCGAGCTGCATTCCCAGGCAGATTTATTTGAAACAAGGTTTTATGTAGCCTAACCTGGCATTTAACTTGCTATGTAGGTGAGAATAGCCTTGAATTCCTGATCCATCTGTCTCTACCTCACAATCACTGAGATTATAGGTATAAGGCTTAGGTTGTTACTAATTTTTTAAAATTAGACTAAAATGACATTTGAAATGGTTAACTTCAAGTATTTAAGAATTCACACATAATTTATATTCTATTTAATTTTATTTAAGTGTATCTCAGCAATAAAGCTGAGCCCATTTATTATGGTACTGTTCAAGTTGTCTTTCTGTTGCTAAGGTAAAAATACCAAACTTGGGGAGTTGTCATAGTCATTATTCTGTTGTTGTGAAGACACACCCCCATGACCATGACAACTCTTATGAAGAAAAAGTATTTAACTGAGGCTTGCTTACAATTTCAGAGGGTTAATTCATTATCAACTAGTGGAATATAAGCAGACACAGTGCTGGAGGCACTGAGAGTTCTACATCTAGTTCCACAGGCAGAGAGAGAGAGAGAGAGAGAGAGAGAGAGAGAGAGAGAGAGAGAGAGAGAGAGAGAGAGAGAGAGACTGGGGCCTGGCTTGAACATTTGAAACCCCAAAGCCCACCCCCAGTGACACACTTCCTCCAACAAAGCTGAACCTACTCTAACAAGGCCACACCTCATCCATGTCAAATAGCAACACTCTCCAATGCTAAAGCATCCAAATCTCAGAGCCTATGGAGAGCCATTCTCCTTTAAACCACTGCAGGAGGGAACTGCTTATGCTTCCATGTCACAGTCCATCACCGAAGGGCAGGAACTGAAGTACAGATCCTGGAGGGTGGAGAAGCTGCTTCCTGGCTTGTTCCCCGTGGCTTGCTCAGTTTGCTTTTTTATACAGGCCAGGACCTTCCTTTTTAGGGGTGGTATTGCTCACAATGCCTTGGGCTCTTCCACTACAATCATTAATCAAGAAAATATCACACAGACACTCTGGCAGGCCAGTCTGACAAAAAATTTAGCAGCACTGTGGTCTGCTGTCAAGTTCACTACCCAGCCCAGACTGACTTCCAACGCTCCATCTTCTTGTGAATATGTTTAGTTCAGGATAAAGACCTGCACCACCACACTTGGCTTCCAACTTGTTTCTAAAAATAAAATAAAATAAAATAAAATCACTTAATCATGTAGTTGATTCAAACAGACTTGTCTTCCTTCAGCCAGGCAGTGCCACACTCTGTTATAATGCACACTGGAAGTTGAGGCAGAATTGCTATGAGTGTTTGAGGCCTGTCTGGGGCTACTTTGGTGAGACCCTGACTCAGGCAAACAGTAAAGAAATGGCTAGAGAGACAGCTCATAGTTAAGAGCACTTAGGGGCTGGAGAGATGGCTCAGAGGATCTGATACCTCTTCTGACCTCCATAACCACCATGGTACATTGTATACATACATACATACATGCAGTCAAAACACACATATAAAATAATACATCTTAAAAATTAAAAAAGATGTATCTTTACTGTGACTCATTGTACTGAAGCTCTTATTGAATATACAGAATGCTATAAATGTATGGCGCATGGATATTATTTATTTTTCCAAGACAGGATCTCTATTCATCCCTAGGTGTATGAAACTCACTAGATAGACTCACTCAGAGATCTCTCTGCCTCTGGAGTTCAGGAATTAAAGGTATGTGTCACTGTAACCCACATACATGTTTTTATATTATCCAAGCATAGACTTTTGTCAGAAGAAACCAAGATAAATAGGAACGTGTAATAAATTTATGACATACACTTCACAGATTTACAAACATTTTTCCATCCTAGAATGATAGATCTTTTCTTCCCCGCACCCCCTTGAGACAGAGTCCCACTGTTTAGCCCTGGTTGGCTTGGAATTATGCAGACAAAGTTGGTCTCATGTTCCTGCTGCTGCCTTCTGAGTGCATCACCATACCTGGCTTATAGTAATGTTTTCATTTTGTCTCGTTTTTTTGACACAGGATCTTACTCAGTAGCTCAGGCTGGACACAAGTTCAGGTGCTGGAAGTACAGGTATTGTGTGAACTGTTACATCAAATTGCACACATATGGGGGTGAGAGAGCTCAGCTGGTACCTGTGCTTGCCACAAAGCCTGAAGATCTGCGTTCCATCCTGGGAACCTACATGGAAGGAGAGAACCAACTCCTCCAATTTGTCTGTCTGTGATTTCCAGGCACAAAGCCCACTGGAGCACTGTCACCAAGCCCACATTAAATAAGTAAATGTAACGAGAATTATTAAAAACCAAAACCACAGGGGCTGGAGTATCAGCTCAGGGCACTCAGTTGCAGGAGGTTTGGGGGAAAGGGGTGCCTCTGTGGGTCCATGCTGAAGCATCCTTTCCCCCTCTGAGGTGCCAGACACATGATTCAGGGCATGGGGGAGGGGAGTTGAGAGGGCAGAGAGAGAAAGAGAGAGAGGTAAAGAGAGAGAGAGAGAGAGAGAGAGAGAGAGAGAGAGAGAGAGAGAGAGAATGGGGATAGTTGAGATAAAGGGGGGAGGGAAGGAGGGAGAGAGAGAGAATAGAGGAGTAGAGGCTGGCCATGAGCATGTGGAGAAAGAGGGGGGAGGAGAATGAGGGAAGAGGGAAGAGGGTAAGGGAGCAAGGGCAAGAGAAAGGAGGGGGCAAGCAGCCCCTTTAAAGTGAGACAGGAGCACCTGGCTATTGCCAGGCAACTGTGGGGCGGAGCCTAGACTAATCTGCCAACATCTACTCCTCCAAAGGTCAATTCCCAGCAACCCCATGGTGGCTCATAATCATCTCTAATGGGATCTGATGCCTCTTCTGGTGTGTCTGAAGACAGCCACAATTATATAACATATATAAAATAAATAAATCTAAAAAAAAAATAGATGTGTGTCACCACGACCTGATGAGACACATTTTTAAAAATTTATAAAAATAAATCTTTAAAAAGCAAAACCAAAACCACCCGTAGCTAGACACACAATGCCTCACACAAAGAACGAACTAGCTTTCTGCTCCCCTCCCGTTTTGTGACTGGGCAGCTCAAGCTGGGATTGCAGGTGTGAGCCACCACACCCAGACTAACTTCTTTCTAATACCTTTCCCTCAGGTAGCCATTGTTATGTTTGGAGTGAGTTCTTCCAGTAAGTTCAACATATGGCTTTGAGTTTTACTTTAGGAACGTTGCTGGTTAAGTGTTATTATTATATCATAGTGTGCTGGCCATCATACAAATGAAAACTTGAATACAGATACAATTTGGTTTAAAATGTGTGGTATGAACTTGGAAGAGGTATGAATGGACTCTTTGATTTCATTCTTTTGCACAAGAAAAGCTGGTCAGGCTGGTTTTTCTCGGGGTTTACGTAGTATTCCTGGCACGGCTCGTCTTTCCCAAAATTCTTATCTACCTTGTGAAAACATGCTTTGTGTTAACTGTATATTTTTGCTTGGTAGTTCTAGGGCAAATAACTTTATTATATTTCTCTTTGTAGGAAAAAGGCCAAACCATCTTGTTGCTCTGATGGGATGAAAGCAAGAGCCATCTCTGGCAGTCAGGAAATACTTTTCATTTTAAACCTAATTGTTATGTAATATATATATATATATTTGATACTTGATACTTTCATGTATATACATCATTACATTTTTCTCATTCTTCTTTACCTATTGTCCTCTTCCATCCCTCCTTGCTCCTTCTGTTACCCTTTCTTCCCATTCTCATGTTATATACACACACATGTATATATACATACACACATATAGTGTCATATATGAGACATATATATTTCTCATGTCATATATATGTATGTATATATGTATACTTATATCTTCATGTATACTTATATCTTCAGATCTAGAGCTGCATATGAGATACAGCATTTTCTTTCTTCTCCCCATCATCTGCTCTTGTTTTCCTCTTTCTCCTTCCCCCTACGTGTTTGGTCTTCATGCCATGTATATTGGAACATGAGAAGCTGTAGAAATGGACATTTAAAATCTCAAAACAAGTTTGGCGTGGTGGCTCACACATGTAATCCCAGTACTCTGGAGGGTACCAGAGGAGGCTTGCTGTGAGCTTGGGACGAGCCTAAAGATTTTAACCTGGCTCTGCTTCCTGACCACAAAGTGACACCCTGGCCTCCCACTCCTTTTGATACCTCCAATGTCAGCATAGTATATGTCCTTTTGAATTGGGCTCACAGTTAAACACATTACATTGGGTCTCAGAAGATACTTTGCAATTAAACAAACAAACAAACAAACAAAAAACCCCAATTCTGTTGTGAATGCTGGAGAAAATGTCTGGGAGTGGGTCTTGAGGTCTAATAGTTGGTCCAGTCTCACTTCGTGGTCACCCTCTTTGGCTGTAGATGCATTGTGACCAGTTGGCTTCCTGCTTGTCTTGCCCTGTCCTTCCTGTCATGATGAGACGTATCCACACTCTGTCCCCACATAAATGTAAGCCAGAAGAATCCCTTTCTTACTTAAATAACCTTTTGTCAAGTATTTTGTTACAGGAACAAGAAAGAAAGGGACATAACCAAGTGTCCTTTAGAGGAGATGCAAACTGCCCTGGCAAATAAAAATCTCCAAGCATATTTCTTCCCAACAATAAAAGAAAAGAACTTAAATTTGTAAGCCAAATGGTGTGGTGCATGTCTATAATCCTAGCTCCGGAAAGACTGTAGCAGAAAGATCAGCAGTTCAACGCCTGCATCTGGAACCCAGTGACTTCTAAGTTGGTCTGGCAAAAAGTCAGACCTGCCACACAAAACCAAACCAAGTCAGAAGACCAAGGCAACAAACAGAAAGCACATATTCTCTCTGGCTTTCCTAGATTAGGGCTCCGTTGTCTCTACGCTTGGATTTATTCCAGCAACGCTGTGAGAAATGTCTGAGTCCACGCAGGCAAACACAAGCTGCTAAGATGAACTGCAGAGTCGTGGAGAGGAAAGCGCATGGCTACAGGAGGAGGAACCATCAGGCGCCTTCTATTCCGCAGCCATTGTGAACCTTGCGGGGAAAGGAAAACAGCACAAGACTTCCCTACATGGTTCAGATTGGGTCAGTGTAGGAGAGGCTGAACCGATGCTCAGTACAGAGGGCTTGGCTTGTCCAGTGTCTCAGTCGGCTCAAACGTGGCTTTGGATTGCCCCACCCCCTTCTCCGTTAGTATATAGACAAATTAAAATCGTTCCCAACTCCTAACTCTAAAGCTGGGAGAGGACCACAAGTCTGTAATCCCAGTACTTGGGTAGCAGAGACAGATGGATCTCTGTGAGTTTGGGGCAGCCTGGTTTAGAGTGAGTTTTAAGACAGAATTGTGTAGAGATCCTGTCTCAAAAACCCAAATCCAAACCCAAACAAGAGACAAAGTAAATTCCAGCTCCAACTGTTGGCAGGGAAAAAAAATATACACTTCTTCTAAACTTTCTTGAGCGAACACACACACACACACACACACACACACACACACACACACACTCCAGCGTACACACGTGTATCAAGCTGGTAGACACTGGATTTACGCTAACAGTGCCTGAGCAAACCCAGGATTGTATTTGTCTCCCCCTTTCTCTTTTATCTGTTAAGAAAGCTGTAGAAGGGAAATGGTCCTGGACTTATCCCAACATTCAGGAGCCAGAGGTAGGTGGATCTTTGTGAGATCTAGGTCAGCCTGGTCCTACATAGTAAGTTGTAGGCCACCAGGGCTGCATAATGAGACCCTTTCCCAATGTTAAGAGAGAGAAAAAAAAGTATTGTAGGAGGGGTTTAGCATTCAATGAGAGGTTGTTCTAAGATTATTATTATTTTTTTTTTACAGACTAAGAATTTTGGGCCAAATCAGGCAGTAGTGGGGCATGCCTTTAATCTCAGCTCTTAAGAGGCAGAGGTAGGCGAATCTCTGAGTTTGAGACTAGGCTGGTCTACAGAGTGAGTTACAGGACAGCTAGAGCTACACAGAGAGACCCGTCTTGACAACACCATCACCATCATCAAAAAGGAAAGGAAGAAAGAAAGAAAGAAAGAAAGAAAGAAAGAAAGAAAGAAAGAAAGAGAGAAAGAAATAAAGAAAGGTAGAACAAAAGAAAGAAAGAAAGAAAGAAAGAAAGAAAGAAAGAAAGAAAGAAAGAAAGAAAACTTTGGTTCAGTAAGATGTCTCCGTGTGTAAAGATATTTATTGTCAAGTTAATCAGGGTGGAATGAGAGAGTAGACTTTGGAAAGCTTTCTTCTGCCTTCCACACAAGAGCTGAGCCACGGCAAGGCCTGCGTGCATATTCATGTGTGTGTGTATGTTCATGTGTGTGTGTGTGTGGTAAGGGGGGCATGCGAGTGGAAATTACTTTTGTAAGTAAGGAAGTTACTTTTTCTTCTTTGCATATGTGTATCAGACCTGTGTGGGAGCCTTTGGACACCCCCCAAAATGGACATCTCATCTCCCTGCAACTAGAGTTACAAAGGGTCATAGTCCACGATGTGGATCCTGGGAACTGAAGATGGGTCTTCTGCCAGAGCGCTAGTCACTCTTAACCAATAAGCCTTTTCTTAAGCTATTTAAAAAATCCTCTTTTTTTTTTTTTTTTAAATTTGAGACAGAGTACCATGTAGCTCAAACTGGTCTCAGCCAAAAGTGATGTTGAATTTCCCATCCCTCTGCTTCTACCTCTCCAGTACTGTGTTTATAGGCATGTGGCACTAACACCCAGTTTATATGGTGCATGCTAGACAAATACTGTATCAACCAAGCTTTGCCCCAGCCATTTTATTTATTTATTTATTTATTTATTTATTTATTTATTTATTTATTTAAGTCAGGGTCATGTGCTGGGATGTATAGACATTTGCAACCTAAATATCCTATTTTGGTATGTATATATTTGTATAACTTAAATATCCTATCTGGGGATGTACAGGCATGCTCATCCATGCCTGTGTTAAATGAAAGGAGAGGTAAAGGAGTCCACAAAATGTCATGAGCATGTGCAGTACAAAAGGTGATTTTGTGTGTATGACAAAAGGCTGAAAATATTTAATTTTGTGATGTTAAGGCATCTATAATTCTATGAAATTCTATAATTCTGTCAGAAAAAATCTTTACGATGTTTTGTAAAAGACTTGAATCAATTATAGTCATTGGGCTGTTTGTTCAACTTCCCTGTCTTTTCTTCAGCGGAGTTTGGAGATGGACAGTAGTTATGGAATAGGAGGAAGCCATTGCTCTCATAGGCCATTGCCTCTGTAAGAGCACATAAGTGACCCAAAGATGTTTTATTAGTTCTGCTTTGAGTCTCTGGAGTGCTACACTGCCACCCTGTGGAGCTGAGACTTTCAGCGTGAGCAAGGTCGGCTCTGCATAGCTAGTACTAGAAATTTACACAAGATGCACTCTAAAGCAAGAACACAGGAAAATACCATGTTTTGCCAATTATGCAAGAATTAAGATAAGGATTGCTTTCTGCAGGTAAATGGAGGTATATAAAATAATAAGTTACCTTGTGAGTCAGTTTCTTTGAACATTTGCTTGAACAGAAACCATAAACCTCATGAAAGAAAGAAGTGGGTTTTCTGTTTTCTTCTGCACTAAGTCCCAATAGAGGATGACCTCATGTTTCATTTTGTTTGTAATTAAACATTTTTCAGAACCCCACGTGTGGGTACTGGGAGAGCTCCAACAGTTGGAGCCCAATCAATTTCCTTAAGTTCAAAATAGGTGTTGTGTGATGCAGGGATTCAGACTTCTTTTGTTTCTAACAGTTTGTTACAGACGTAAGGGAGCTTATATAGAATTCTGCTTAGAATAATAGAACGCCCGGAGGCATTAGCTGTCAATGAATCTAACGTGGGGTGTGGTGGCTCATCTTCACTTGGGAGACAGCAGAAGGAGGATCAAGAGTTCAAGGCTAGCCTCAGCTACATAGAGAGTCCAGGGTCAACCTTGAGACTGCATAAAAGCCTGTCTCAAAATAAAACTAAAAGAAAAAAACAAACAAACACTAAGAACTCAGCAGATCTAATGTTATTAGCAACATGCTAAACTAACCAAATATCTGTCGATCTTTGAGTAGACAATTGAAGGTGGCATATTCACATAGAAGAATATTGTCAGGGCTGAGGACACATTTCAGTGGTACAGGGTTTGCCAACATAAATATGGCTCTGGGTTCAGTCCTCAGAACCAAAGAAAATGAAAGGAAAAAATATATTTTAACAATAAAATGCAATGAAGTTCAAGCATGGGCACTCTGTGAAAGAACCTTAAATATTTTATACTAGTGTCCGGAGAAATGGTTCAGCGGCTATGAACACGTACTGGCTGATCTTCCAGAGGACTTGGGTTCGATTCCTAGTGTCCTCATGGTGGATCACAAACATCCATAACTCTAGTCAGAGAATCTGACACCCTCTCTGGCCTCCTTGGGCATAGGAATGCAAGTGATGCACAAATATATATGTGGGTCCCCTGCCCTCGTCAGTCATTGCATACTGGTGGTCTCAGGATGCTGAGGAGACGGGGAGCAGGATCTCAGGTGGTAGTGAGTATGAACAACCCGGGTAGACTGTTTCAGAGGGCAGCTCATTTATTGAAATAGTGGGACTAGTTCATATAGCTCGAGCTGTGGGTCAGGGGCAGGACGAGGAAGGAAGTGCGCCAGTGGGCCCAGTGACCTTCCAAGCTTATCAGTTAGATTAGCAGACTGCAACTCACAAGATTTCTGAGAAGCCAGTTCTCTGGTGTAAAAACCGAAGTTTAACTAACTTTATCATGAAGTGGCCTTTGTTTCTATAGGTTTGAATAGGCCCAAGCCTGATTTGGGTATGAGGTAGCCCCTCTCCTGCCATGCTCTCTGAGAAATATCTAAGGTATCATCTGGCTTGGGAATTTAAGAAGTGTATTTGATCAAAATAACAAATATACCCAATAAGTTATAATAAAACCAGTATACTCAGTGAAAGAAGCCAGACACAAAGACCACATATTATATAGTTGATTTATATGGAATATCTACATTAGATACATTCATACTGTTTACCAAGGACTAGAGGCAGAGGGAATGAGATGTGTTGGTTAATAGGTTAATAGGAATCCATTTCTGTTTGGCTGATGAAAATATTTCAGAATTTGACAATAGTGCTTATTATATAGCTCTGTAAATTTACTGAACATCACTAGACAGTACACATTAAATAAGAGAACTGTATGGCATGTGAATTATATCTGGAGAAAGGTTTTCAGAAGTGAATAAATACTGGCCATCATGCTCTCACTGTGGCCAACTGTGAGCAAGAAAGAAGCTTCCAAGGAAGCAGAATTTAAGAACATAATTTGACATGTATGTCAAAGTTTTTACAACTGACTTACAGGTCTATAAATTAGTGACAATTGGAGAGAGAAAAGTAACCAGCATTGTTTTTCACAATTGACTTTCAGGTCTGTAAATTAGTGACAATTGGAGAGAGAAGAGAAGCCAGCACTTTCAAATACAACCTCAGTGTGCTTAGAACTGGAGACTTCCTGTCCACAGGTACATCTCAGTTCAGCTTCCGGCGAGATCATCCTGCTGTCCAAGGCTCCATTGCTCACCCAAGAATCATGTTCACCAAGTTGAGGTGGAGTGACAAAGGAGAGGTGGTCTTATAGAGATATGGTAGATGTTCTCAGACACTTACTGATGTTTTACCAGGCACTGACCAAGCTCTGAGTCCAGGTGAAGGAGGGGAAGACACTCATCTCAAGTTATTCTGAGATATTATTCTGGTTGACTCTTACTGGAAAAGAGTTTGCACCCCCAGGCTCTCAAGAACTAGTCAGGGTTTTGCATGACGGGATCTCCAGTGTTCCAGAGGTCAGAACATAGACAAGATGTGATGGCCTCAAGAGTCCTTTTTTTGGGGGGTGGGGGGAAGGGAGATTCCTTTCTCTTTGTGTTTTCCTTTAACTAAAAATCACACTTATTGGGGCTAGAGAGATGCCTCAGTGATTAAGATCACTAGCTGCTCTTCCAGAGGACCTAGGTTCATATCTTAGTACCCGCACGGCAGCTCACAATTATCTGTAATTAACTCCAGTGTCTTTTCTGACCTCTGTGGGCACTGTGTGCTCAGTGGTACACAGACACAGGCAAACACTCATACACATAAAATAAAAGTAAGTAAAATCCCCAAAATTAAGTAAGCTGCATTTACTAATTTACCTATGTGTGTCCACATGGAGGTCAGAGGGACACAATTTGTGGGTGGTTTTTCTTCTTCCACCATGCTCTGGGTATTGGTAACAAGCACCTCTACCCACTGAGCATCTGGTTCTCCTGTTCCTTTTCCCGCATGCTGTTTGTTCTTTAATCATCTTTTCCCTTCTGGCTACCCACTGAGCATTATTGTTAATACTATTGATCCATAGAACTAGATTATGCCCTGTATTTAAAATGCAGTCATTTTTTCCCCTAGTGCTCCAGAGCATGGGCCATTAGCACAGGCTTTACAGTTCAGCGTTGGTCTTTCCTACCGACTCCTTCTCTATTTCATCAAATCATCTTTAAATTTCATGAGCTTCATAAGGCAGGTGCTCATCACCCTTAGGCACTGGTTATTGCAGGGTGGTCCATGGGTTTTGCATGCTGGACACTTGTTTCACATGAGCAAAGTCATTCTTAGAGAGGAGCCTTTGAGGTGAAGGGCAACATTCTCCTTAGTATTTGTCCCCTGACATTGCTGTTTCCTACTCTTTCCTGTCAACAGTCCCCCCAATTGAAAGTCTCCACATGAAAGAATCTATGGGAGGAAAAACATGGAACAGTTCCCAAATGCCTCAGCGTGGCCTGAACTCAGACCCCCAAGACGGTGTCACGGCACTTCTGCTTGGTGCTGTGCTTAAATGTGAAGGGTGCTGAGGGGACAAAGAGTATGAGAATTTGCTCATTTCCAGGTAGGTGTTCTTGCCAGAAAGAACCAGCCACAGTCCCAAGTAAGTTTCAGGAGAGGGAAATGAAGTGTGTTTGCTGTCATCATCCAGGCTGATACTAAGGTGAGTCAAGTTACTGCAGGACAAAATGTATACCTGGTTGGAAAGAAATCATGCAGAACTTACCCACAAGTCATTCTGAGAACTTAAGAGGGGGGTTGAAGTCACTTCCACAAGAATGAGGAAAGAAGAGAGCAGATGAGAGAAAATCCCAGTAGATCCTCTATTGGAATTTGCTACTATATTGAGCCTGGAAAAATGTATATGAACCCAGTAAGAAGTAGAACGTACCCCAAGTGTGGTGGTATACATCTGTAACTCTAGCACTTGGGAGGTACAGACAGGAGGATCTGGAGTTCGAGGTCACCCTCAACTACACAGTGAGTTCAAGTTTTGCCTTCACTACAGGAGACCTTGTTTTAAAATAAACTAAGCAATATTAACAGATTTTTAACATTAATAATTAATCATGCTGCTATGCCATAAAACTAGAGTGATTTATTAATCTATTTACCTGAGCTGAGAAGAAAGCTCTAAAAAAAAACCATCAGGCATGCTGGCATGTTGGTGCTCACTAGCAATTCGGCACCTAGGAGGATGAAGCAAGAGGATTATTATGCGTTCCAGGTCAACATGGACTACAGAGGGATAGTGAGATGAGTCATTGGGTACAGGTGCTTGCAGAAAGAAAACATGAGTTTGATCCCAGGAACTCATGTAAATATGGAAGGAGAAAACCAACTCCACAAAGTTGTCCTCTGAACCACATGTATACTGTAACAAACATGCCACTGTACATACATCACACACACACAAACACACACAATGATGATGATTATGATAGCAATGGTGATTGATGATGATGATTGATAATGATTGATAATGAGAAGTGGAAACTTGGTTTCTGTGGAAAGTCAACTATGTCAAATAATGTTTTGCTGGGGCACAAAGTTGCAAGGATGTTTTGTTAAAACAGACACACGAAAGAATGTGTCTCTGAAGCAGACACAGGTGAGAGGATGCATGATTTTCAGAAGGATTATTAATAGCCCCTCAGATCGAGGGAGCTCAAGCATTGGTTCACTTTGCTCCTCCTCGTTATTCTTTGCTGGCGACATGCATGTATTGGTCTGACTTATATTGTGTTGCTGAGCTTCGCTTGTGGTGACTCATAGAGAGAAACTTGCCCAAGAACTTCTCGAGAGGTTACTGATGCTTCTTGCTGCTTTTGCGGACTCGGCCTGGTTGGCAAGCCTCGAAGTTTCTTCTGGATTGAACTTCAGTTGCTGATTTGTGTGTGGTGTCTGCCTGGTGGACTGAGAACAATGAAGATTGGCATTGCCCCAAAGAATTAAACAGGTATACTTCCCCCGTATCCTAATAACCTTTCTTTCCTCCTACCTTTCGTAGGTGGTGGGCTACAGGGGAGGTTGAGCCCTTATTAAAGTAGATTGAACAAAAATTATGCCTACAGTGATGGTGATGATGATGTTTGATGACTGCTGATGGTTGTTGATGATGATGATGAAGAAGAAGAACAACCCAACTGGGTATGGTAGCATGTTCTTTTAATTCAGCACTTGGTAGGTACAGGATTGGGAATTTAGTGATTCCTCTTGAGCACATTGTGAGTTTGATCTGAGCAAAATAAAATCATGTCTTAAAAAAAAAAAAACCAACAAATAAAGACAATAACAAAGCAACAACAACAACAACAAAACTAACCAAACCAACCAGCCAACCAAATCTAAAAACATAAAACCAAAACTGAGCATGTACTGTGTGGTGGCACTTTCCTGGAATCTCAAAATTTGGGAGGCGGAGGGAAGGAGGAGGAGGAGGAGGAGGAGGAGGAGGAGGAGGAGGAGGAGGAGGAGAAGGAGGAGGAGGAGAAGGAGGAGTTCAAAGCTAATCTGGGCTATAGATCAAAACTATGTCTCACCAACAAAGTAATACCTAGGTTCAGTAGCTCATGCCTATAACACTAGCTTTTGGAAAGTACAGGCAGGAGGATCAAGGCCATTCTTGGATATATAGCAAGCTCATCGACAGCTTGGGATATATGATTTTTGTTTCAAAAAACCTAAGGAAAAAAACAGAAGTAAAAGAGAGTGAAGGAAGAAAAAAAGAGAGAAAGGAAAGAGAGACGCTCAGATAAAAATAAACTGTCTAAACAAGCAAGCCATGAAATGAGGCTTTGAACAGATATTTTGGTGACTGCAGATATAAAATCAACTAAAACGGTGGATCAATGACTTGGGTGGCTGATATACTTTGTGTCATAGACACTATAGATAATACTGAAACACAGACCATAGTGCTATGGCCAGGGTACTGTAGTTAAGTAAGAATGTTTATATGTGTATACACACACACACACACACACACACACACACACACACACACACACACACACACACACACGTGTATATGTATATATGGTCCCATATATACTAGACAACACCCTACCAAAGAAACTGCATCCCTACTCTCAACATTAAATGTTCACTTATACTATTACAATGAAAGTCAGGCTACGGTAGCCTTGCCAGGTTTGGATCTTGCTATGTAAATCTTGCTTGCCCTGAACATGTGGCCTGTGCTACATGAGACCTTGACTCAAACAAACAAAAAGCTCTGTGTCAACCCAGAACTCACAAAGCCACTAAAACCACTGTGAGTGATGAGTAGATTTCAAAAGAAGGAAATTAAACTTGGATATACTAAAATTAAGAAGTCATGTCTTTGTAAAGTCACTATTGCAGACCTCCTCTCTCTCCATGAAAACTTTAAAAATAGCAACCTTAATAGATGCTTCAAGGCAGTTTACTTCTGGCCCTAGGCATGTAATGATTTATTTATTTTTTGTGCATTGGTATTTTGCCTGCATTGGTGTCTTGTATCATCTGGAACTAGAGTTACATGTAGGTGCTGGGAATTGGACCCAGACCCTCTGGAAGAGCAGCTAGCGCTCTAAAGCACTGAGCCATCTTCCAGCCCCAGGCCCTAGGCATGTAACAGGCTGCCTAGCCAGGTTTCTTAGCAATGCTGTGGCTAGAGCCCAGATCCTCTGGCTTTGCTCTTGCCTTCATTTGTTCTGTTGCCTGTGAGCCATCCTAATCTATACAAAGAGTTTTTGAACAGGAAAGTAAACATTGCATCTTTCTATGGCAGAAGGGTTTTGCAAGCATTGTGCATTGTGAAATTTCATTGTTTCTATGAGGACTGAATGAAAGCTTTGTCTCAAATAACCCTGGTAAATAGCGGCAAGTTCATCTAAAGGGACTGAAGAAAGACATGCAGGCCTTTTCTGAATCTGGTCGGTGTCCTAGTTCTTGTATGTACAGAACTTGTGTCATTTACAGAGGCTTTAGGACTGTAAAACACAATGCTTTGCTCTCATCTGCTCGAGCTTTTTCACTTCTAAGTGGTCCAAGGGCTCTCATGAAAGCATGTGAGTATCGAAATCCCTTCACCAACTATAATTAGCGAAAGAGAACAACGTCAGGTCTTTATTTGAGCAACAGAAAAGGTGAAGCAGGGGACAAGAAGAATGAAGTACATGACACCAACTAACATCGTGTTCTACTGCCTGCATTTGAACTTTGAGAACTATCTCTGGATTCATCAAAAACTGAACACTGTTACTATAATATTATTTTTTCCAGAAATGAGAACTATAATGGGAGTACTTCTTCCTCAATTTTAACAAATGTGTTAACATATTTAGGTAGACATCATAAAAAGATGAATGGGTAAATTAAGAATGATTCTAAGATTCCATCTTACACCTGTCAGAATGGCTAAAATAAAAAAACTCAAGAGACAGCTGATGCTGACGAGAGTGTGGAACAAGGGCAACACCCTTCTGTTGCTGCTGAAAGTGAAAATTTGTGCAACCACTGGGGCAATCAATTTGATGGCTTCTCAGATAATTAGGGATAGTTCTACCTCAGGACCCAGCTATGCCTCTCCTGGGCATATACCCAAAATATGCTCTACCATACCCAAGGACAATTGCTCAATTATGTTTATAGCAGCTTAATTCGTAATCACCAGGAACTGGAAACTATCCAGATGTCTCTCAACCGAAGAGTGGATAAAGAAAATGTGGTTCATTTATACAACATACTATTCAGCTATTAAAAACAAGAACATCAAGAATTTTGCAGGCAAATGGATAAAACTCAAAAATATCATCCTGAGGTGACCCAGACCCAAAAGGACATGCATGGTATGTACTCACTTATAAGTAGATATTAGTCATAAATTACAGGATAACCACACTATATTCCACAGACCCAAAGAAGCTAAACAGGAAGGAAAGCCCAAGGGAGAATGCTTGAATCTTACTCAGAAAGGGAAATAAGATAGATATTGGAGGTGGATGGAGAGGGGGAACTGGGAAGGAGATGGTAATGGGAACAGGGTAGGGTGGGTGAGAGGGGGTATCAGGTGTAGGGAGAGCCAGGAGAGAGGGCTGGGAGAATGAATGGAAATCAGTGACAGGTGTGGGGCAGAACTCTAGGATGTGGCAGAGACCTGTGATGGGAGAGACTCCAGGGAGTCTATGAAAGTGACTCCAGCTGAGACTCAGTGGTGGGGGATATGGAGCCTAGTGCGGCCAGTAGGACTCCCAGTGAAGAAATAAGGACACCAACTCACCCACAAAACCTTTAACTCCAAATTTGCCCTGCCCACATGAAGTGCAGAGACAAAGACGAAGCAGAGACTGATGGAATGGCTGGCCCAACTTGAAACCCATTCTGTGGACAAGAGCCAACCCCTGACACTATTAATGATGTTCTGTTATGCTTGCAGACTGGAGCCTAGCATAACTGTCCTCTGAGAGGCTCCACCCAACAACTGACTGAAACATACAGAGACCCATAGTTGAACATCAGGTGGAGCTTGGGAAGTCATGCGCTAGAGTGAGGGATAGAACTGATCCAGCCCGATGGGTCAAGGACACCACAAGAAGACTTACAGAGTCAACTAACCTAGACCCATGGGGGCTCACAGAGACTGAACCAACAACCAAAGAGTATGCAGGCACTGGAAATAGGCCCCCTATACATTTTTAGCAAGTGGACAGCTTGGTCTTTATGTGGGTTCCCATGACAATTGAAGCAGAGGCTGTCCCTGACTCAGTTACCTCCCATTGGATCCCTTCTATCTGGACTGCCTTGGAGAGGTTGGACTTAGTCATGCTTGGACTGGATGTCCCAGGGCAGGGTGGTACCCAAGCAGGGGGCGAGGAGGGAGCTTCCCTTTCTCTGAGGTGACAGGGAGGTGGTAGTAGTGGGGGAGGGATTTGTAAGAGTGGGACTAGAGTAGAGGAGAGAGGGGTGGCTGCTACTGGGATGTAAAGTGAATAAATAAATTAATGAAAAAATAAAAAAGAATATTCATGGCCAGGCTTGGTGGCACACTCAAAGGTCAGTATAATAACTGCAGACAAGGGTCCTTGTCTAAAATTAAGGAATATTCACTACAACACCCAACACTATGGTAGGTTGACATATTCACAAGTTTCATGTATTATGAGTTTTACAGGAATATATATCCAAACTTCATTAGAAAAACAAATAAATAGATAGATAAATAAATGTTTACACAGACAGACCATGAACTCTTAACATACATGGCTTCAAGTGCAATAATTTTTAAGAGCAGAAATTTGAAATATTCTTATTTTTCTTATTTCTAGATCAACACTAGTGTGCAGTTTTTATTTGTTTTGGGATAAGCTTTACATAGCTCAGGGTGGCCTCAAACTCACTATGTAGCTGAGGTGCCCTTGCACCTGGGATTGTCTTGTGTCTACCTCCCAAAGTTAGGATTGGAGGTATGCACTACCACACCTATCTTGTAAATCAATGTTTTTTAGTTTAGTTTTTGAGTCTATAATAAATATTCATGGTACAAAATTTAAATGAGTCAAGATCTCCCGCTTTCTTTTTGATTATTCACATACATCATGGTAACTAATATTGAAGATGTGTGATTGAGGAACTGGTTTTTGTGTGTAATTGAAACTTTTGTATATTAAAACTATGAAAATGATGACTACTTTTGTGGTGGAAGATCGTCTTTTCCAGAAGTAGAACAATAATTGCTAACATGTTTTTCTGGAATCTTGTGTCTCTTTCATATCAATAAGACAGGGGCATAATTTCTCTCTTCCAAAATCTGGGCAGGTGTGTAACTCTGGTTACCAGTGGAATGCAGCAAATATGACTCCATGATTTTTAAAGACAGCACAGCTCATGCTTACACACACACACACACACACACACACACACACACACACACACACACCCCACACACATTAGTTTTTTTAAGACAAATTTCTCTGTGTAACTCTTGCTGTCTTAGAACTTGTAGACCAGGCTGGCCTCATCCTCAGAGTTCTACCTGTCTCTGCCTCCCTAATGCTGGGATTAATGCTCCCTAATGCTGGGTGTACATCACCACTCCCCCACTCCTCTTGTATATATATTTGTGACAGAGTTTGACATAGCCCAGGTGGCTTCAAAGTCACCATGCAGTCAAAACTGGCATTGAATTCCTGATCTCCTTGCCTCCAAATTCTTAACTCTGGGATTATGGGCCAGTGCCACCATCCTTGGCATACTCTCCTGCCTCAGCTTCTTGAATGCTGAAATTATAGGTCATGTCACCAAGCTTGGCTAATTTTTCTTGATGTGAATAGATATAGCAAATATCTTTAAACACACAAGTCCTGATACTCTTTTGAAATTATGTGCTCATGAGATTGCAAAACCCAGAGCAAACACTCAATCTTCAAGTTATAGCACATTTTCATACCCCCAGCAATAGTCAAATAAATGAATGTCTTAAGTTTTCAGGCCACATTTGGTGGCCTATTTTGTTAGTGAAGTAAAACTTACAAGTGTTGTTTATGCTATCAAGACAAAAGGCACTGGTGATTCAAGTGAAGAAAATTAAAGATTTATGTATTGTAATTTCATGGGTATGAATATTTTGCCTGCATGCATATATGTGCACCATCTGTATGCAGTGCCCATGGAGACCAGAAGAGGGGATCAGATCCTATAAAACTGGAGTTACAGATGGTTTGAGCTGTTGTGTGGGAGCTGTGATCAGAACCTGGGTCCTTTACAAGAGCCTCAGGTACTCTTAACAACTGAGTGATCTCTCTGTGACTGCCACCAAATACAGATTACAATTTTAATTTGTAAGAGGGTAAAAATTATTTTCTTCAGAAAGATGTACAGATTCCTATAATCAAGAAACAGAGTAGCTGAATATTCTGTTCTTTATTGAGTATTTCTGAAAAACACAGCAGCCTAACAAAGAACACGTGGGCAGAAGGGGAAGATTTCTTTTTTCTTTTTATTGGTTATTTTATTTATTTACATTTTAAATGTTATCCTCATCCCAGTTTCCCTTCTGCAAACCACCTATCCCATCCCCACTTCCCCCTGCTTCTATGAGGGAGCTCCCCCACCCACCCACTCCTGCCTCCCTAACATTCTCCTACATTGGGGCATCGAGTCTTCACAGGACCCAGGGCCTCCCCTCCCACTGATGCCAGATAAGGCAATTCTCTGCTCCACAAGCAGCTGGAACCATGAGCACTCTTTGGTTGGTGGTTTTAGTCCCTGGGAGTATGTGGGGAGGGGTCTAGTTGGTTGCTATTGTTGTTTTTCCTATGGGGTTGCACCCCTCTTCAGCTCCTTCAGTCCTTCCCTTAACTCTTCCATTGGGGTCCCCATGTTCAGTCTGATGGTTGGCTGTGAGCATCCGCATCTGTATTGGTCAGGCTCTGGCAGAGCCTCTCAGGGGATCAGTATACCAGGCTCCTATCAGCAAGTGGTTCTTGGCATCAGCAATAGTGTCTGGGTTTGGTGTCTTCAGATGGGATGGATCCCTAGGTGGCACAGTCTCTAGATCACCTTTCCTTCATAGAATCTCATAAAATTGAAAAGCTTCTGTAAGACAAAAGACATTTCATCAGATCGAAATGGCAACCTATAGATTGGGAAAAAGATCTTTACCTATCCTACATCTGATAGAGGGCTAACATCCAATATATACAAAGAACTCAAGAAGTTAGACTCCGGAGAACCAAATAACTTTATTTAAAAATCGGGTACAGAGCTAAAAAAAAAAAATTCTCAACTGAGGAATCTCGAATGGCTGAGAAGCACTTAAAGAAATGTTTAACATCCTTAGTCATCAGGCAAATACAAATCAAAAGAACCCTGAGATTCCACCTCACACCAGTCAGAATGCCTAAGATCAAAATCTCAGGTGACAGCAGATGCTGGTGAGAATGTAGAGAAAGAGGAACACTGCTTCATTGCTGGTGGGATTGCAAGCTGGTACAACCATTCTGGAAATCAGTTTGGCGGTTCCTCAGAAAATTGGACATCGTACTACTTCAGGGGAAGATAATTTTGTTTTAAGAAAACAAAATTTGGGTGGTTAAGTATGGGGTCAGTCACGTCTCATGCTTGTTTTATTGCAGTCAGTGTTAACATTTACCAAGAAGACATGCAACTGCAGACAAGTCCTCATGTCTGTGTTGCTGAGAACTTGGGTCCCTGGCTAAAGATTAAACAATATTTGCTATTGTCGACTGAAGACAGAAAGGCAGCTCATTTGCCACTTCAAATTGTTATTAAAGAGACCATTACTGGGTTGGTGGGATGGCAGTGAGTAAAAGCACTTACTGTCAAGTCTGATGACCTGAGTTCAACCCCTGGAACCCAAGTGATTGAAGGAGAGAAGCAGTTCCCACAGTTGTCCTCTGACCACCACACACTCACTGTGGCACATATATACTAAATATAGTGATAACATTAACAATGATAACAATTATAATAAAACCACTATCGCACACTTGAAATATGGAGGCAGGAGAATTAAAAATTCAAGGTTAAAGCTGGGTGTGGTGGAGCATGCCTTTTATTCCAGCACTTGAGAAGCAGAGGCAGGTGTATTTTTGAGTTCAAGGCCAGGCTGGTCTACAAAGTGAGTTCCAGGACAGTAAGGTCTACAGGGAGAAATCCTGTCTTGAAAAACCAAGAAAAAAAAATTCAAGGTTGGATTCTAATCCCAACATTTGAGAGGAAAAGGTAGGTGTATCTCTCTGAGTTTAAGGCCAGCTTGGTCTACATTGTCAGTTCCAGATCAGTCAGGGCTATATAGTAAGGCCCTGTCTCAAACAAACAAACAAACAAACAAACAACAACAACAACAACAGAATTCAGAGTTGGGACCTGGGACATAAATTGGTAAAGTCCAAGCCCAGCATGTTAGAGGCCCAGGGTTTGATTCTCAGCGCACCAAGAACTGGATATGGTGGTACTCACACCTGTAATCCCAGCATTCCATAGGAAGAGGCAAGGTGGTGGTGGTCATGGTGGAGGAGGAAAAGGGGGAAGAAGGGGAGGGGGAAGAGGAGGGAGAGGAGAAGAGGAGTACGAGAATAGATGACTCAAAGGTTAAGTGTGCTGCCTGCTCTTCCAGAGGTCCTCAGTTCAATTCCCAGCAACCACATGGTGGCTCATAACCATCAGCTAATGAGATCTGGTGCCCTCTTCTGGCATGTAAGTGTACACAAAGGCAGAATTATCTATCTATCTATCTATCTATCTATCTATCTATCTATCTATCTATCTATCATAAATCTTTAAAAATATGGAAGAGTCAGGAGGGGCAGAAATTCAAAGTTATCCTCAACTACATAGGGACTTGAAGACTAATCTAGGCATAGGAAATTCTGTCTGGGGGCTGGGGGATGGTGTAGAGAAACCAGAGTCGATCTATCCAGAATGACTGAATTCTGTAGCTTGCAGATTTTAAATTCTTTGTTGTAGCTTCACTTGAACTTTGTCTGGGTAATAGACCCATAGAGATTCTGTACCATGTACAAGGCACTATACTTGTAAGTATCTTAGTTCTCTATGGTGCTTGGGTTCTGTCTCAATATACCTGATAAGGCAGTGTTTTAGTTAATATGTAGTAAAATTCTGAGAGTTCTTTAACAAACTTCCTTGCCTTGAACTTGGCCTCAGAGAACATGTCTAGTAGCTTTCAGCTTCTTTTTTCTCTTTCAAAAAAAAAAGTGTTTGGTTTCAAAACATTCCTATTTTCTTCTCTAACTCACTGCTTACTATTAAAGCTTCCAGTTTTTAAAATAGTTATGAGATACGGTTTGCTAAGCATGCACAGTCAAAACCCAATTTCCTGCATAGCTCAGTCAACCTCAAAGAACTGCGGGTGGCTGGCTGACCGACCTAAGTGTTCTGCGTCAGGATTGTGTGGCCCGGCTGGCTGGAAAGCAATCTAAGTTCCTGCTGTTTATTTTGCATGTGGAGAGCTTTTCCATAATCTAACCTTTAGCCAGGGAACGTCTTTCATCATGGGAGCAAAAGGAAGCTGAACTATAAAATAGCTTTGCTGTGATGTTCCAGGCTATCTAAAATCCAAAGGTCTAAACTACCGGCCTCAATATTCTTTTAAGAGAGAATGATATTCTAACAAAAACCCAGAAAACCCACTAGTCACACTTGCAACTGAAGTATGAAGCCTAAAGAATTTTTAAAGCAAGATGGAGATATGAGGGCACCAGCTGTGTAGGAAGCCAGCCCTCCTGAGTGATGAAGAGCATCCACTGGCTCACCCCGAAACCTGTGAACTTTGTGGTCCTTGGGTGCATATGGATCTCTGTGGCGCAGGGTACAGTTCTGAGCAGCTGCCTAACGTCCTGTGTAACTAACCTGGTAAGTTTCACCGACTTTTGTCTTTGCAGAGATTAGAACACAATCCCACTTGTAACTCACAGGTTTGTTTTCTTTTCATGACAAGGTCGCAAAGAAAGCTGCTTCTTGTCCCCTCCCTTTCCCCCTGAAGGTAGGAGAAATATATAGCTTCAAAATATAAGGAAGAATATTTTATTTAATTGTTTTCAAGTTCTAGATTTTTCAGGGGGAATGAGAGGCCTTAAATAAAATCAAATTTTACAAACTGTAAAATATTCTACTTAGTAATTTACTATAAATTATTAATATTTGTTTAAAATATAAAACAGGCTTTTGGTACACTTTAAACTTTCTGTTTCCCAGTTAGTTAGCAGTGATTGTATTATGGATGGATTGCTCACTAGGAAGCAGGTGCAGAGGCTAGATACACATTTTGTGTCAAAAGACAAAATTATTTATGTCTATTTCTTCCTAAGAATTCATCAGGTTTGACTAATCAGTTTTGACATGAACATTTTTTCTTTCTTATTGTTGTCCCTTTTGTCTGTATTGTCTGATATTGCCCCAAAAGTGACTTAAGTGTGCTTAAAACAGCCATTACGTTTATTTTTAACTTTTATATTTATAAATTAACTTGAAAAACCAAAAGCTGTAACCAGGAAGAAATGCATTGTTCCTATCTAAGGGTTAAATAACATGATAGATTAGGTATGTCATTTTGTACCCTTCTTATAAAGTAACAAAGTGTCTAACACTGTACTCATTCTTAAACTGGAGTATTCAAGGTAGAGCTATCTAGAAGATTAGAAAAGGGTGTTACACATATATGTTTTAATTTAAGTAAAGCAGTAGGTTGTTGCCCAGGCAAACTGTAGATAGTAGCAATTTAGAAAGAGGTTACAGAAGTCTTAGCCAAAATCTCATTGCATAGGATGCAGACAGGTTTGCTTTGGCTTTTTGTAGTTATGCTACAAACTTAGAAGTAGAAATCAGGTATTGTGAGGGAGGCCGAGGCAGGAGGGCCAGGAATGTCATGCCAGTCTAGCCTACAGGAACTGTATGGGACTACAGTCTTCTGCCCTAAAAGAAACCTCTTCATTCACTTCCTGATAAGTCAATGGATATGTGGCAAAATATGTACATATGTCTATACACATATGTTTAAATGATAAAGAGGAAAGAATAAAGACTGGTAGTTCTTCTGTCAGCCCTTGATATTTTTCTCAAACATATCTTGACATGTATGTTGTGTGTATATATAATTTTTTTGAGACAGAGGTTCACTTTGTAATCAAAGTTGGTCCCAAACTCCTGGCAATCCTCCTGCTCCAGCCTGCTTAGGATTAGAATTACAGTAGCAAGCTACTATGGCTGGCTTAAACGTATTTAGAATTTTACATACAATCATTTCATTTCACCTTATATTATGGATTTCCCTTTAGATCCTGAAGTCCTTTGGAATAAGGTCTCTGACACATTTAGAGAGCTCTATCAAGAGCGCAGACCACTGCAGGATGTCCATTTCCTTACTCTGGACACTGACTTTGATTATTTTTGCAAACCACAGTCTTCATTTTGTTTCTCTGTCTCCTTATTGTTGCTCTCTCTGTGTGGGCTCCATGCCCTCAGGGTTTGGCAGCCCGAACAGACAGTCAGTTCCTTTGTTGAGCTGCCTTCCTGTTCACCACCTACAGAGGAGGGCACAGCCCCTGAGGTGGCCATTGTAAGAGACACAGTCTGCTGGTTTGACCAGTAAATGTAATAAAGTGTTCTGAGCTGAGCCTCCCACGCAGGTTTGGGAGGGACAGAAGTAGGTGGATGGACAACTGAGCGTCGCCACTGTGAGGCATGAGAGACTCTCGCCTTAGTATTATTCCCTGCCATCCTTTTTAATGTGGGCATTTGCTGTGAAGGACATCTTTGCTATCTAGATCTTGAATAAAAGAATGTTAGGATTAAGTCAAGCATGGTGATTCATACCTATAACCCTAGCAGTCAGGAGGCAGATGCAGAATCAGGACAGGTTTGAAACCAGCCTAGGCTAGAGAGTGAGCTCCAGGATACACTGGGATACAGAGTGAAAGAGACAGTGAAAACAAGCCAACCACAGAAAAGAATGTTAGAATTGCTGGGAAAAGCCTGAGCTCTGTGCTTGAGCAGTGGGGATTTTGTGTTGACTGAGAGACTCTGTGTGAGCTCAATATATTACTGGCCTTATATTTCAATCCTAGATGCCATGTGCTCGAGGAAAAAAAAAAGTCAATCTTCTCAAGACTATTAACATTATGAGATGGCTTATAAAATAGAATCAATCAATCAATCAATCAATCAGTCAAACAAACAACTCTCCCCCAAAGATTCATAGTCAAATAAGTTGTAGAATTGCATTTTGCTGTAGATCCTCAGGCCACAGCAGAAATTTTTTTAATGGTTTATTTTATGTATATGAGTACACTGTTGCTGTCTTCAGACATGCCAGAGGAGGGCATCAGATCCCATTACGGATGGTTGTGAGCCACCGTATGGTTGCTGGGAATTGAACTCAGGACCTCTGGAAGAACAGTTGGTGCTCTTAACCACTGAGCCATCTCTCCAGCTCCCACAGCAGAAAATTAAAGGCTTAGATTTATCACAATTTTCTCAGTTTTAAAAATGAGTTAACAACTGAGGACTAAGTTCAGGACTTAGCAGTGCCAGTTCTATTCAGTAGACTCTCTGGAAATCTGTATAACCCCAATTTTGCAGTGACTGGAGCTGGAAAGTCAACAGGGTCAGTACGATGTGACCAGTGCCCTCGGGGACATTGCAGTATGCTGACATGCTCATGTTTTGATCACTAGACAGTTAAAAATTATTCATGTATTGTATTGTAGTTTCATAGCATTGACGAATTAGACAATAATAATGATACAGCTTAAAATTTACCAACCAGGAACCGACTAAAAGACTATTAGAAAACACAAGCTTCAGGAGGCTGCTCTGTTTTTTTTTTTTAAATCAATTTTTAATGTTTTTAAATTTTTTAATGTTTAAAAATTAAAAATTAAACATTAAAAATTTAATGTTTAAGCCAGGCAGTGGTGGTGCACTCCTTTAATCCCAGCACTTGGGAGGCAGAGGCAGGCAGATTTCTGAGTTCAAGGCCAGCCTGGTCTACAGAGTGAGTTCCAGGACAGCCAGCGCTACACAAAGAAACCCTGTCTCGAAAAACCAAAATAATAATAATAATAATAATAATAATAATAATAATAATAATAATAATAATGTTTAAAAAATCAATGCCTTTTTTGTATGTCAACATAAAACATTAAAAAACAACAAAACCAAGATAACTGGGTTGGGGTGCACGCAGGAGAGGCTCCTTAGTGGTTAAGAGTGTGCACTGCCCTTGCAGAGCCCTCAAGCTTGTTTCTTAACCGAGGCTCTAAGCCAGGGTCTAACCCAGCCCAAACCCAGGTTTCGGGGCTCACAACTACTCCAGCTCCAGGGAAATCTGATTCCTCTAGTCCATGATTACCTGTATTCGAGTGCACACTAGAATCCCCTCCCCACACATAATTTAAAATTATAAAAAAACAAATCTTAATAAGATAATGGAGTAATTCTCAAATTCTGTGCACCATCTAGAAGTGTGCATAGCTTGTTTTCATGTAGAAATAGATTGGCCAGTAAAAAGGAAAACGATCCAAGTCTAAAGCTGTGTACATCAGGAGTGAGGGTGAAGTTGACAGTTCATTCTCTGTTGCTACTTATTTATTTATTTATTTATTTACTTATTCACTTTACATCCAGATTGCAGCCCCCTTTCCTCCCAGTCCCACCTCCCAAGACCCTTCATCCATCCCTCTTCCCTTCACCTCTGAGAAGGCAGAGGTCCCCTCCCAGGGAAACCAAGCCACCCTGGCACCTCAAATCACTGCAGGACTTCCTCCTCAACTGCAGCCAGACAAGACAGCCCAGTTAGGGAAGCAGGATCCAGAGGCAGGCAACAGAGTTAGGGGCAGCCCCACTACAGTTGTTTCGGGACTTGCATGAAGATCAAGCTGCACTTCTGCTCCATATGTGTGTGTGTGGGGAAATAGTTTCAACCCTTGTATGCTCTTTGGTTGATGGTTTAGTCTCTGGGAGCCCCAAATATCCAGGACAGTTGACTCTGTTGATCTTATTTTGGAGTCCTTATCCCCCAACCCCATTTCCCTAATCCTTCCTCCAATTCTTCCCCAAGACTTCCAGAGCTCTGTCTAATGTTTGGCTGTGGGTCTCTGCATCTGTTTTGGTCAGCTGCTGGATGAAGCCTCTCAGAGGACAGTTATACTAGGCTCCTGTATGTAATCTAGGCTGACAGATACAAACATAACCTGAGGCTCCAGGGTAGTTGAAATAGGAAGGCGGGACAACCATGTTGTCCAAAGAGATTGTTCAGCACATTTCCCTGAAAATTGGAAAAGATTACTAATGCATTTATTTATGTCACTCTCACACAGGGTACCTATGTTTCCAGGCCAGCAGTGACAAATATAGTGGTCAACAATGTCTTCATATGTAGCATCATTGTGATTAGGCTTTGACCCACAAAGAGGCATCAAGGTCTCACAGTGTGCCCCTGTGAATCCACACCCTGTGCAGTCATTGGAGATGCACAAAATCACTTAAAACAGGAATATGATTAGCTGCAGAAAAGAACTTTAGGGCTAGTGAGATGGCTAAGTGGGCAGAGATGTTCGAGCCAAGCCTAGTGACCTGGGCTCAGTCCCCAGGACCCATATGGTAGAAGGAGAGAACCCACTCTTACAGATTTGGCTATGACTGCCACATCTGTCCTGTGACATGCTCAAGCCACCACCCAATAAATGTAATAATTATAAACTGCCAAAATGCATGTGACAATAGTCAACCTCAGGTCAAGCAAAGAACTGGAAAGGGAAAACTAATAAATTATTTCTGCTCTTAGCTTGATAAAGAGATAAGTATTTATGAAAAATGCTCATGGTTAACAAAGGTGTGGGTAAGCTGGGGTCAGCATTCACTATAGATTAGGAGGTAAATTATAACTTTAAAGGAAATAATTTATTAATAAATATCAAAGATGATTTTTTTTTAGCCCTGCACATCAAAAGATGATTTTTTTTTTTTTTAGCCCTGAACATTAAGAAACTTATTTGAGATTATTCGATCAGGAGTCTGTGTGAAAAGCTGCATATAGCAAGCTTGCACCAGGTGAGGCTAGATACTTAAAAGCCTGCACTGAATTGGAATTTTTATTTTTTTTTATTTTTTTTTTTTTTTTGAGACAGAGTTTCTCTGTGTAGCTCTAGCTGTCCTGGAACTCATCCTGTAGACCAGGCTGGCTCAAACTAAGAGATCCCCTAGCTTTTTCCTTCTGAGTGCTAGGACTGAAGGTGTGTGCTACCATTACCTGGCTAAAATTCTTAAAAAATTAAATCTATGTGTTTATATTTGGCAGTGCTGTGCTTGAACCTAGAGCCTTGCGAATGGCAAGCTAGCGCTGTACCACCGGGTCACACACCAACTCTACTTTTTAATTGATATATAAAAACATAAAAAATTGTTTTATAGTAGTGCATTATTTGATTGAATTTTCTCAGAATGTTATGAGTTTAATCTTTTTCATTTTTTTTTTGTGGAGAAGTTTTTATTCTTTTTTAATTATTTATTTTTATCTTATACGCCTTGGTGTTTTGCCTGCATGTGTATCTGTGTGAAGGTGTCAGAACTCCTGGAGCTGGAGTTACAGACAGTTATGTGTTGCCATGTGGGTGCTTGGAATTGAAACCAGAAGAGCAGTCAGTGCTCTCTTAACTGTTGAGCTGTTTCTCCAGTCCATAGTTGCTGTTGTGTGTGTTTGTGTGTGTGTGTGTGTGTACTTGCGTGTTTTGAGTCACAGTCTCACTCTCTGGCCCGGAATTTGAATCAATCCTCTTGTCTTAGACACCTGAATGCTGGGATTATAGATCTGAAGCACCCTAAGTGGATTATGTATCAGGTATTAGTCTTCTTATACTTGGGATGAGAAATATTAAGTCAAGCATTTCTCTTAAGGAGCAAGTATATGTTAAAATGAGTTTAAATGCAGAGCAGGCCACTTAGTGCCATTAGTGAGGGAGGAAATTGATTTGTTCCAGCTCAGGTGCCAGAGTAGAGAAGGCTGTGCCAAGGAGTAAGTGTTGCAACAGTCAAGAGGGGCTGTGATGTGGGGCCATGTTTGTGGGCTGGAGGTAGATAACTGGAGCAAGTGGAGCTTTGCAGGAAGAGCTGAAGGTCCAAAGTTCGGAGAAAGAGGCCGTAGGGTGTTTCTAAGGAACATAGCTTGCCTGTACCTCGAAATGGGAACTCAAGCAGTTTAACAAACCTCTTTGGACCTCAGCTGTAAAACAGGGTTAGTTATAGACCATGTTTTGTAGGGTTGTTGAGACCGCTTATTGAGATGTAGCATAAAATGGCTCTAAAAGTACCTGAAGTAGGAATGATTCTATAAAGGTGAGCTCTAATGATTATGAGAGGGACAGTGAATGAATGGAGGTAGGGAAAATAGCTGACACAATTCACTTCTTCAGAATACCACAAAGGATCCTCCTTGCCCAAAGCACTTGACTGCCATTCTGTGCAGCTGGCTGAATTTCCTCTCTACAAGCGACACCGGGAAGCAGGCTTGTTGCTCTAAGGCTTTGTGGCCATCAGGAGTCTCCTGCTTCTGTTTTAACATGGACACAAACTGAACTCAGCATCTTCTATTTTGCCTCTATAAGTTCACATAGTTTTTGAAGGGATGGGGAGATAATAAATTACAAATCAGTTATCTTCTATTTGAATTCATATCATTAGGATTTAATCATCCTTTAGGAATCAAAACTTCATTTTGAACAAGTTCAGGGAAGCGAAGTCCTATTAGACATTTAGAAGCCTGGTATGGTGGCTCATGCTTATAATCCCAACACTGTAGAGATAGAGGCAGGGGATTAGGATATTAAGATTAGGAAGGCTCACTTACTCCCTGTCTACCAGGGCCAGAACTACTGTGCTGCCTAGGCAAAGTTCGGGGCCTGCTCTTCTGAGTGCCATGTGGTCCCCAAGAGCTGCCTGGATCAGGGATGTTCCTAAGTTCTCTAGTGGTAATTTGAGCCCCGGGCATTGATACCCCACCCTTGCTGTTGCATAGCCACAGACTCAGACATGGCCCTCAGCAACAGTTGGGGCTTGGGCCTCACCATGGCCCCAGATGGTGGGACTGGCCACTCCTTTCTACACTCAGGTCTCTAGTTCCATCTGTCTTCACAGTGCTCAAGCTGCTCCGGTTCTCTTTCTTTCCCATCTGACCACCGCATACTCACACATTGTGGTGGCTTCCACTGCAGCATGGCCAGAGAGCTGGCAGGCCCCTGGGCGTTTGTACCATGTGGATGCCTAGTGTGGATGCCTAGTGCCTGCAGAGGCCAGAAGAGGGCATCAGATTCCTAGGATCTGGAGTCACAGGTAGTTGTGGCTACCATGTAGGTACTCAGAATCGAACCCCATGTTTTCTAAAAGAGCCAGTCAGTATCTCTCCAGTCCCACAAATGCCTTCTTAAAAGTTTCAAATATGTGAGAAATGAAGAGAGAAATTGTGTGTTTGTTTTGTTTGTTTGTTTTTTCAAGGTAGGGTTTCTCTGTGTAGCCCTGGCTGTTCTGGAACTTACTTTGTAGACCATGCTGGCCTCAAACTCAGATCCACTTGGCTCTGCCTCCCAAGTGCTGGCATTAAAGACATGCACCATCACTGCTTGGCTGATAATTTATGTTTTATTAAATATGACATTCCAAATTTGTGGAATTACTCAGTAACCCATAGTTACTAGATAATAAAAAAAAAAAAGAAAGAAAATTGAAAATAGTTCTTTTTCTAATTCAGGAGACCTAATCCACAGGTTCACTTAACTCGCCATGACACTCTGTTGTCCTTTCAGAGCCAGGTTCTCATGCCTATCCTTGCAGATGCTGTGGAATTTCTAGGTACTACATATGTGATTTGCATCAGATTAGATGACTTGAAAACACTTGGCAAGTCACTCTACCATTGGGAAACATTCCATTCCAGGAAGACTGTTTAAAAAAGTGTAATGGTACATTGGTGGGTTATTGATGGTATTGATGATGTTGATGGTGTTGATTGTGTTTATTGCTCCTTCTTCATCGCAGGGCAGGCAGCGTGACAGTGGCACACCTTACAATCTGAGTGAGGCGGTGAGTCATCATTTCTATTGTCAAGAACTTGCAGTCTGTGTTGGTTAAAAAAAAAAGGAATATTGGTCTGTTTTATCACAATAAGAGTAATTGCTAAAGTCTCAATTACTCACCTTTGGTGAAAAAAGTTCTATTGAAAACTGAGAAGCCTGAGTTATAGAATTCATTAAAAATGAAATGTGTTAAAGTAGAAAAAAGTGAAGAACTAATACACACTCATGATTTTCGCCTACACAGGTGACTTGGGATAAATTACTTAATATTTTATCATTTGATGTCTGATGACAAAAGGTTGGGCTATACAGCTCTTGTATCTTTCAGCAATTATGTTTTGTGGTTTTATTACTTTTCTGCACGTAGATTCACTTATCCAACAAATGTTTATAGGCTCAACGCGAGTATGTGAAGGCATTGGGCTAGGTGGAAGAAGTGTACAACTGGGACTTGTGTTTGAAGGAACCACAAACCTTTCAGACACATACATAAAACCATGAACAGAAAACATAACAGTGTTGTTATTATGGGATAAATAAGAGGTCACATAGAAGATCAGTGTACCTCACTTGCCTGTAAGGCCTTCAAACTAAGAGGAAGAGCTTTCCAGTACAAAGATTTTTAGACTTTTTCCCACTTGAGACCCTTTTTCCTCTAAGGAGATATCACATGATCTTGGTGTATATGGGAAAATGATGTAAATCTTAATAGGAGAGAGCTCAGTGGGAAGAGATGCCAGCCACTAACTTGACCAGCTGAGTTCAATTTCCAAGGCCATCATGGTTGGAAGAAAAGAACTAACTCCTGTAGGTGGGCACTTGGAACTGAACCTAAATCTTCTGCAAGAGCAATAAATGCTCTCAACCATTGAACCATTTCCCTCACCCTTTAGTCAAATATTTGATTCTATAAGATGTATGGCATCTTTAGCATTTTCCAAAACTGACAGCTATTTTGATTTTATAATTGTCAATGCTAAAATACATTTTTGTATAAACATGTAATATAAAATGGTGGGCCACTTCAGAAATGATTAGGAATTCTCTACTAATCCCAAGTCAGAATTCAAAGACCAAATGTAGAAAAATTAAGTTTGTTCTTTGATAATTATATACATGCATATAATATATCTGATTATTTCCTCTTCCCTTTTCCCATCTCTGTTCAAACTCTATAAATCCCCACTTACCCATAGTCTCTTTCCTAGATCCATGACTTTCGGTTTGGTTTTGGGACTCATTTAGTGTAAACATCTATGTGACTGTTGGATTAGAACTATTTATCCTTTCTAATGCTGATCCTCTTTAACGCAGTTCCTTATGTTGTGGTGACCCCAGGTATAAAATTATTTCATTGCTACTTCATAACTTTCATTTTGATGCTGTTATGAATCATAATGTAAATATTTGAGATGAAGGATATCAGCTATGAAACCCCCATGAAAAAGTCATTAGACTCCCAAAGAGGTTGTGACCCACAGGTTAAGAGCCACTGCCTTTTCAGGCCTGTCATTTCCCCTACCACCAGTTTTTGACCAGGTTTACAATTGTACACTTTTCTAGAGAGACCTTAAATCCATTAGAGAGGAATTATTTATCCCCACAACAGTAGTACCGCTACTGCACAAGTGGCCAAACATCAACTTTTAAAATCAAGAAGTCTAACAATATAATTTAAAGAAACACTAATTTGCTACTTCATGTTGGATAATTGTTTTATTTTTCTTCTGCTGTGATCAGAAACCATGATGAAGGCAACTTATAGAAGAAGGAATATATTTGGGGCTTTCAGTTCAGACTGCTAGAGTCCATGACCATCATGGCGGGGAGTACAGCAGTAGGCAGGCATGGTGTGGAGCAACAGCTGAGAGCTCCTATCTTGAGAAACAATCGCAGGGCAGAGAGAGCCAGTCTCCTTCAACAAGGCCACACCTCCTAATCCTTCCCAAACAGTTCCACCAACCAGGGACTAAGTACTTAAGAATATGAGCCTATGGGGCCATTTTCATTCAAACAGAAATGATGATAGAAAATTATAAAAGTCACTTAAAAAAACTTAAATCATTATGTTTTTATGAGAACAGAAAACTTTGTATAAACAACTTGGAAAAAACCCCAATGCTATTCATACTATAAAAGTCCTGAATCTGAGCTGAGTTGAGTTCCGGAGCATTCTCTGATGCTATGTGATGTGTCAACACACATGTTGTAAAGTGTTCATATCATGTGCTTAGAAGTGAGGCTACAGAGAAGTCATACAATGCAACATGGGTGAGTGCTTCTAGAAATATCTTAGATTCATTACATATAGGATTCTAAATTAATTTTGAACATTTAGAAATCTTTTTCCCTTGCCAATTTTTTATGACTCCTCATTCAAGAGAGACTATGACTTATAATTTAAGAAACAGTGTTCAGCCAGTTAAGATGATGAATCTGCAGTAAAAAGTACTTGCCACTAAGCCTTATGACTTGAATTTGATACCTTGAACTCACATGGAAGAAAAGGAGAATTGACTCCAAGAAACCATCCTCTGATATCCACATCACACACACACACACACACACACACACACACACACACACACACCACATACACACACACACATAATAAAAATGAAGCTGCATTATAGAAAGAAGAGAAGGTGAAAGCATAAATCAGATAGAATGAAGTGTGTGTTAACTGTTATACTAACTTGCCCAGGAAATGAGAATGTTGGATACCATACTTGGCAATTTGGTGTTGATATACAAGACAATGGAGAAAGATGAATTAAAATTAAGGGAATGTTATGGCCAGGTGCTTTATTTTTAAAATAGAATTTAACTATGTAGCCCTGGCTGGCCTGAAACTTGCTATATAGACCAGGCTAGCCTCCAGGTCATAATGATCCACTTGTCTCTGTCTCCCAGTATTGGGATTAAAGTTGTAAGCCACCATGCCTGGGCCACATTTGGTTTTTAGAAAGATCTTCTCCAAGAGGCAAGTGAGAGGGGTGGTCCATGAGCTTTTGGCAAGTGGTGAAGGGCATATTACAGCCGAGACTACGAGTCTAGAGGCCAGAAAGAACTTGGGTCAGCAGGACTGGAGGACGCCCTCCATGTTCATGGAATGAGGGTGAAGAGTTTAGAGAAAAAAAATGTCTGGGATCTTAGTTTCGGCAACACCAACATGCAAACGGGAGATGCGCGGTGTGAGGGACCCTGTGTGTCACATGCTGACTCTGTAGGGAGAGGAAGGTGCAGGTGTCTAACGAGAGAGGGCATGGCATAGACAAAGTGGGAGGCATGAGCCATCTGTGCACCAGGAGACCAGGACAGCCATAGGATGACATTTGAGAGCAGCTTTGGCATAAAAGCAGCCATAATTCAACAGATTTAAAAATGGTCTACCTAGTAGTTTTGACAGTTTACCTTGTTGGGACCCCTGGTTTTGAGTCTTGCTGGTTATATGGGCGCAGATGGAGACTCATGGTATGCTTCTTGTTTAGCTGCCCTGGACTTTACCTGCTGCCATCTATCTAGTGAACAGGGTATTGGATGTTCTTAAGGGCTTTATCCTGTCCAAGGATGAACTTCACTCTGTTTCCCTGCCAGCTTGCAGTGAGCCACACTGTGCTCCAGCCTGTCTGCAGATATATAGCTCTGATTAAAAGTCCCACTCAAATCCTTGAGGGGTCTTAGCTTTTTCAGTAGAGTTTTATTTCTAAGATACAAGGTGGTACTTTTCATTCTTATGTACTTTCCAGGGACAAAAAGTCTCATTTCTCCATTCACAGCTGTGTTTCATCTCTTGTAGTGCATCCAAGGATGTCAGTTTTGGAACTCTGTAGATCAGGAAAAGTGTGCTTTAAAGTGTGTAAGTATTACTTTTTGTTACATATTTTTAAGACAGGGTCTTGTGTAGCCCAGGCTGGCTTCAAACTCACATGTAGCTAAGAATGATCTTAACTTTCCGACCTACCTCCATGATTACATGATTATATGATTACAGTCATGTACCACCACATCAGCGATGTGGCTACCAGGGATTGAACCTGAGCCAGCAATCTACCAACTGAACCATATCCCAGCCTCCTAATACCTTTTTTTTGTTGTTCTTGTTACTGAGCCAAATTATAACTATGGCATTTTTAAAAGGATATTAAAGTTGGTTTTGGCAATCCAGGTCTGTGGTCCAGTCACTCCAGAGACAGAAGTAGGAGAATGCCTTGGTATTTGAACCCAGCCTGCGAAACAAACATCATGAGTCTCTATAAAAATATAAACTAATTCTCTACATATACACTTTCATATTTTTTCTTGTTTTGCCGACCTCAACAATAAAAGTTTTTATGCACATACCCACTTGTGGCTTTGTGAATTACAGAATACAATTTTGCAAAAGGAGGAACATTTGACATCTGGTCTGAGTTATTCTTACATATCATTACAAATTGCAACTTAATTATTTGTCTAGTTATCTGTTTAATGTAATTTATACCACTATGTGAGTTCCTCCAGGGTAGAAAGCACTCTACCATTTTTACACCATTTTTCCTCCATTGACCAGAGTGGAACACAAAGCAGGCACTAACTAACTCTTGCTGAGTGCATGAGTGGGGATACCATTTGTTTCCAGGCAACCATTCAGGAAGCCAATGAGGACAGAAGAACCCGCTGGCTTTGTTAGCTAGAGCTATTGATGGCTTTCAATTTAGTCTGTCTCTCTTGAGCTTCAGCTGCCTTCCAGTATGCTTAGAGTTTTCTAGTAGATAACTCACTTTATTATTCCTAGTGATGCAAACATATTTTTTGAGCTATTGACACACTGGTTTACCTATACTCTCTCCCTCTCCTCCCTCTCCCTCTCCCTCTCCCTCTCCCTCTCCCTCTCCCTCTCCCTCTCCCTCTCCCTCTCCCTCTCCCTCTCCCTCTCCCTCTCCCTCTCCCTCTCCCTCTCCCTCTCCCTCTCCCTCTCCCTCTCCCTCTCCCTCTCCCTCTCCCTCTCCCTCTCCCTCTCCCTCTCCCTCTCCCTCTCCCTCTCCCTCTCCCTCTCCCTCTCCCTCCCCCTCCCCCTCCCCCTCCCCCTCCCCCTCCCCTCCCCTCCCCCCCCCCTCCCCCTCCCCCTCCCCCTCCCCCTCCCCCTCCCCCTCCCCCTCCCCCCCCTCTCTCTGCAAGGTTTCCATATGCTCTTGAATTCGAGACCCTCCCGCATCAGCCTCAAGTGCTGGGATTACAGGCATGTGCCATCATGCCCACATGAACTCCTATTTGTTAGTTTTTCTGCTGATTAATACTGTTGGAAAAAAATTCTGTTGGAGGAAATGCACAGCTGATTTACTAAAGTTATCTGTGACTTTCACGACCTTACATAACTTTTCTTTCTTTCTGTTTTTTTCAATGCAGAATGACACATATGCCACTATTTGTGAGGTGAGTTCACAATCACTTGCAAAGAAAATATGTTCAGACCCAAGTCTGTATTCTTAGACTGCGAAAACCTACTAAAGGAAGATGAAGAAAATTTCAGTCACAAATCTATTTGTTTATTTCTTTCTATGGGAAGGGTTTAATGGGAGAATCTAATCCAGTCTTGGCACAGACACTTGCTGTTTTCTATATCTGTATGTCTATGTAAGTTTTTATTAATATATATGTGCATATATACAAATTCATATATGTATATGTACATATATGTATATATGCATTCACACATACACATACACATATATAAATAAATGTATATGTACATACACACACATATATGTTATTTATTTTGTGTTTGTGTTGGATAGGTGGATGTGTTCATGCACGTGTGTGGAAAATCAGAGGACAATTTGCCGGGGTCGTTCTCCCCTTCTGCCACATGGGTTCTTGGATGGAAATCCACTTGTCAGCTTTGCCGCAAACCCCTTAAATCACTGGGCCATCTTTCTCCAAACACAGAGTGCTCTGCCATACATATTTACATCACATTAAATGAGACATGTTAGGTCAAGTGTGGTGGTGTACATCTGTATTATGTACACTTAGAAGGTAGGGGCAGGAGGATCATACAATCCAAAAAATAAAACTAAAGAACAGAAAAAAAAACCCCAAAACAAAGAGAACCCTTTAATTCCATTCCTGTATTAGCCAAAATCCTTTGCCAACACGTTGAATAACGTTTTCTTCTGCTTATCTGCTAAGAAGTGCATTATTTTTCAGTTTTAAAACCTGGGAAGGCAAGATGGCTCAGTGAGAAAAGGAACTTGCTGCCAAATCTCATGGCCTGGGTTTGATACTAGGAAGCCACATGGTGAAAGGAGAGAATTGACTCCTGTAAACTGTCCTATGATTTATATCTTTAGGCCATGGCATGAGCTTCCACCTCAATGAATGAACGAATAAATAAATAAATAAATAAATAAATAAATAAAATAATAAAAGTGTTGTTATGCTCGACCTAGGTGCCCTGAAACCAGAGCTGAAACTATGTTACCTTTCCCGTAGCAGGATATGCATGATTACTCATGAATAAACATCAAGGCAAAAATATTCCTTCTTAACAGGAAGTGAAGCTATACGCTGGGGCTTTAAACACTCAATAGTCAGTGGCTATACGACTTTCCCTGCCAGGGGTAGAGTTGGGGTTTAACTGACGTGAAACAGAGTGAGAAATTTGTCCCAAAGGTGAACAGATGAGGATTTCCCCTAATGAGATGGAAAAACCAAATTTCCTCAGAACCCTATTATATGATTAAAGCAACATTCCTTTTAAATGACAGCCATTAGAAGGATCGTGCCAGTCAGGGAAACAAAGGAGAGTCTCACATGTCAATCATTGTGCTTCCTGTTGGTCCATGCTTATATAATGTGATTCTTTTTCTCCACAAGAGTTTTAATTCAGTTATCCATACCTTTTGGAATCAAACACTTTCATCAGGGATGTTTCTAGCATGGGTGCTTTGTATTATGTAGTCTTTGGAGGTAAAGCTTAGAAATGATGACTTCGCAGAATAGAACCTAGAAAATGGCGATACCACGTGAGCTGCAACATTCTCGATCATTTAAAACGTAAAGTGTATCTATGACAATGTCTTAGCCTTTTGATGGAGGGTAAATGCAAACTTCCTTATTTCTGGGAGCCTTTTTTTTTTTTTTTTTGTATTTTATAATTTCCATTTGACAGCCTCACTGTCCCTCGTCTGACCCAACCTGAGTCCCTTTCCCCACATTCTCTGTGCCAGACACCGTGGCGTCAGCTCTTCTATAACTGTAGACGGCCCTTTCTGAATCTAGAGGTTTATCTACGCCACGAACACCATCACAACCTCTGCTCCTTCTACTTGCTCAAGTCTTAGTTGAGAGTCACCTCTGTACTGTTCCAGCTGATCACACTAAAGGAAGCTTCCTAGTCACACCCCGTGGCTTTGCTCTTCTTGCTTCTTGTGCCTGTTGCCCCGACACAAACCAGTACTACCATGCTCAGCCACGTTCCTTTTTGTCTGAGGTGTTTGCTTTAAACTTGTCATTCATTTATTCTATATCCCTTTCTAAGACGGTGTAAATTCCGCAAAAGTAGGAAACTATGTTGTTTGCTTCCATGTTCTTATAGCCGAGAACAATACTGAGAACAAAAAAAGAAATTCAATAAATATTCTTGAGTGAATGAAAGCTCTTTTAGAAAAGAATGTTGCAATTCACATGGAGGTTACAGGGGTGTTTCTTCCTTGTGCTTAGAAAATTATGAAAGGTGCAAGCAGCCTATGAGCCAGTCTGGGAAGCCAAGGGATAATAAAGATGGTCTCACTACTATGGGCAACTGATAGTGAGGATAGACTCGAATATGGCAGTTGGATGAGGTCCTTGGGCAGAAGAGTGTTGGCAGCCCAGTATCCTGGAGTAGATGGTTATAAAAGTCAGCGGTTCTCAGCCTGTGGGGCATATCAGATATCTTGCATATCAGATACTTATATTATGATTCCTTACAGTAGCAAAATTACAGTTATGAAGTGGCAACTAAATAATTTTGTGGTGGTGGGGTCACTACAATATGAGGAATTGAATTAAAGGGTCACAGAGTTAGGAAGGTTTAGCATGGTCTGGCTTAGTTCTGTGCAGTGTGAACTGCTTCGAAACAACCACCTCTATGTTCACCCCAGGCACCTTAGGCTTGGGAAATGCTGGCTGCCTTCATCCTAAAGTCTGATGTTGCTTTGCCTTCATGAGTGGGGTAGCATTGCTGATAGTTTAGCCTCCACTTGGGATAATGTTTAAACTCTTAGATTGATGAAAAGTTTATTCTATGTTTCCCCTGGAAAAAATATACAGGAAAAATAGGGTCACAATTTCCTTTTTTTTTTTTTTTTCCCTAGATGGCCTATATTTTCAACCAACATACATTTTTAAACAAAGTCCTTTGTTTTTTGAAAGAAAAATGCTCATTTTTTGAAATGCTTCTGTTGCCTGGTGGTTTGTACTTTCTCCACACTGGGTAGTCTTGCTAAATGAGCTTTACTCAAATCTCCAAAGAGGATGTGACAAATAACTGAACCTTTAAGTTAAACAATCCCAAGCCCAAAGCATGGTATTTGAATTAATCCTTAACTAAGCAAACCCAGGCTTATCGGTCCCTACTTCCTTTCAGTGCACAGTTCAAACATCTTCAAGTTAATATTTGCATGTTACCGCTCTTTCTTCCAGGGCAGGTGCATTGTGCTATGGTTTCTGCCATCATCCTAAGAACTGACAGTTCCTGGTATTGCAATTATAAACTAGAGAATACCAGGAAGATGGAGCACAGCCTCTCTAGATTTTTACAATGTGTGCTTTCCCCCTATGGGTTTCTTTTCTCTGCAGCTAAGGGTGAAAAATCCCAAGTTGTGGGTAATTTGGGTTTCAGTCCTCAAATATGTACCCTGCTTTTTGCTTTAATGAGATAAGGTGTCCATTGTTATTAGGCTGTTGGAGACCTTAAAAGTTAGCATTGGTATGAAGATAGCCATTAGAATATTGAGTATTGTATAATTGGTAGTCAATTTTTAATTCTATGGATAGTAGGAAAAATACTACAAATAGAAAATAAAATGCATTATCTTGAGCTGGAATTTTAGTTTTTCAGATCATCAAAAAACTTTGACCAAGATAGTAAAAATAAAATTGGACTATTAAGTTCAGAGTTTTTTGTTTGTTTGTTTTTGTTTTGTTTTCCTCAAACTATAGAATGACAGGGCCACAGAATGAATTCAATAGATCAAGAGTCACCAAAATGAAACAAAACTAATTAAAATGTATAAGGCACCCTGCAGGGTTTCTTCTTGGAAAGAGGAAAATGTTCTAAAATCAAATTGTGTCAACGATGACTCAATTTTGGAAATTACTAAAACCCGCCAGAACTTCTGTACGCCCTAAACGAGTGCGCTCTTTCTCGTTCTTTTTCTCTCTCTGTTTGAGACAGGTTCTTATATAGTATAGGCTCCCCCACACTTGTTGAGTAGCTAAGGACGGCCTTGAACTACTGCCTCTACCTGGAAAGTGTGTGCCACCTCGCCTTACTTATAAAGTTAGAGAAGGCATTTAGGTTCCTGATTTTGGTTGAAGTTTATCAGCAAACATGGCACCGAGGCTGAACTGACCCATGCCACCTGTCTTTCACAGAGGGAGTCCTGTGAGGTCGGCTGCAGCAGTGCGGAGGGGAGCTATGAAGAGGAAGTGATGGGTAAGAAATCACTGCCGATAATCTCTGCCACCTGGGATTTATTCCCATGCAAGGCTAAGGAGCGTCTGTCAAACCACACACTCCTGCATCTCAATAGCATAGAAAATGTTTGTCTATGAGACTTGCGTGGCTCTCACCTGTAGAGCTAGCACCCAGAAGGCTGAGGTAGGATGACTGCAGCAAGTTTAAGGTCAGCCTGGGCTGCAGAGTCCTGTCTCAAAAACCAAAAACTGTCTCTGCCAGTGTTTCTATATGAAAAAGTTCTGTCATTTCAAATACTAAGGCCATGCTGATGAAGAGCCAGTAACCTCTTGTAGATAAAATACAGGAAATGTGAATCATGACTGATACTAAGGGCAGTACTTTGTCTTCAACATCAGACTGTCTGTCTGTCTGTCTATCTGTCTATCTATCTATCTATCTATCTATCTATCTATCTATCTATCTATCTATCTATCCATGCATTTAAGATAGGTTCTCAGGGCCCAAATGGCCTTGGGTTTAATATGTAGCTAAGGGAGACCTTGAACTCTTAATTCTCCTGCCTCTACTTCTGTTCTCCTGGGAATAATGTACCACTGTACTCAGTTTTATGGGGTTCTTGGGATCAAATTACAGGTTCTTGCGCATGTTAGGCAAGCACTCTACTGATGAGCTACATGCCCATCCCAAGCCCTGTTATCCTAATGAGGGGCACTACATCCTGGACAGACTGACTTGATATCAAGGAAGGCTGCTGTTTGGATGAGCTGAAGGTATCAGAATAATTTATTTAATGTGAAGTACATTGTTCAGCTAGTAGTTATTCAAAAAACTTACTATGTGGGTGTAACTCAGAAAAGGCAGGAGGAATTTGTAAGTGTATAGAAGCTAAGCCTCCCAGGGCTGGATTTGGAATGGGTGGAAAGCTTGTGTGTGTATATATATATATATATATATGTGTGTGTGTGTCTGTGTGTGTGTGTGTCTGTGTGTGTGTGTCTGTGTGTGTGTGCCTAAACAAGTGGCTTTGCCCCAATGCACTGATTCTCCAGTGATATCTGATGTGCCAGAACTTTGGTAAGTCAAGCCTGCATGTTCCATAAGCTTTCATTTCAGAAGCTTGTGTTTACCCCACTGGCTGTTGGGAATTTGGAGGAGAGCGTTGCTTGCTGTCTTAATATACTCTGCCCTTTAGTATCTCATAAACAAAAGAAACAGAAAACTATACTCTATTTCTGTAAAGGGGTAGAGCTGTGGCATTTTTTCCATCTTTGTTGTGAAGATTAACTATAGATAAAATCTGTATTTGTGACTTCCAAATGGTACATAGAAGTACCCCAAAGACATAACAGAAGCACCCTAGGGCATCATAACATTCTCAGAGGGGGTTACAGGATAGTTTCAGTCCCAAGGGATACAGGGTGAGTGGACATCCACTGGATGCTGGTGGCTCTGCTGCTCAGTTATGGTTCATGGAATAACAGGAGATCCCACTGTACTCTTTCTATGATATCATAGTTAATAAGGCTGAGACTTTTGGTGATATCTAATATAACAAAACTTTCATAAAAAAACTAAGTGCAAGACAGGAATCCATTATGGCAATACTCAATTAGATTACCCACACCAGAGAAGTTATGAAGTATTTAAGGGGCAAATGATTGTCATTAACATACAGTAACTTTTATTTAACGGTGAAATAAATATGTAATTTGGCCCTTTAAAATGTCTGCTCTTTAAAGTTTCTAAATTAAATTTATTTACTTTAATTTTGAAAAGATGTATTATTTTTAATTATGTGTATACGTGTGTCCATGTGTGAGTTTGTGCATATGAATAAAGGTGCCCTTAGAGGCCAGAAGGTCAAATCTCCTGGTGGTGAAGTGACACCTAGTTGTGAGCCATTAGGCTTGGGTGCTGGGAACTGAACTCAGGTTTTTTGTAAGATTATGAGGTGCTCCTAATCACCGAGCCATCTCTTCAGTCCCTAAGTTGTGTGTGTATCCGTGTCCTAGCATGCTTGTGGAGTTTAGAGAGCAACTTGTAGGAGTTGGTTCTCTCCTTTCATCGTTCATGTGCTGTGAATTGAACTAGGGTCCTTAGATTCAGCAGCCAGCGCCCTTACCGTCTATGCCATGCTGGCAAGATCTTTTTGCTGCCTCGTTGTAGTTGTTTGTTCTAAGAGAAGACTCACCTGTAGCTTAGGCTGGACTGAAACCCTCATTGTGTAGCTGAGCCTTAGACTTGGCAATCTGCAGCCTGCCTAAGACTCATGAATGTTGGTATTATAGCTATGAGGTACCAGGCCTGGCTAATGTGCCACTGTTTCAAGAATCTGCTAAGTTGTTAGGATACACACAGTTCTGAAATCACAATGTTTAATAGAGCAAATGGTCAGAGAATTCATTTGTTCCAAAGAACCATAAAAAATTTACTAAAAACCAAGAATGTCAGAACTGAAAAAGGTGTAAACCTGATTCATAACTTTAAAAAAATGTTTTATAATTATATTAGCAGCTTAGTTACATACATTTCCCAGAATATAAGATAATCAACTTTTTGCTTAAATTTCTCATCTGCTTCTGATCTGTGCAATATGGCTTGCATGATGGATGGGTCAAGACTAGGTAAAGGGCCCATACACCTAGGTCTGTCTATAAGTAAGTGGGGCCCCAAAAGAAGACTGAGCAGTCTCAGAACACTGTTGCTTGCTTGAGATAAAAAGAGAAAAGCTACCTTGAATATAATTTATTGCTCAGGTGTGTTATTGAGCAGGAGAGAACTGGACAAATCAGGCACATCCATCCACAGGAGTGATTAGTGAATGAAATGTTTCCTCCCCAGAAAGCACAGAGCTTCCTACAGCACCGTTTGCATCTTCCATTGGAAGTCATGGTGTGACATTACGATGGAACCCTGCCAACATCTCTGGAGTAAAATACATCATTCAATGGAAGTATTCCCAACTTCCAGGAAGCTGGACCTACACAGAGGTAAGTAAAGCTATTTCCTTATCTAAATGAAGACATTTTGTCCCTAAATTATTCGAAGCTCCAAAATATTATGCCTTCCTCACCTGTGGTTTTGGTTTGCAAAATGTCAGTTGCCTGTGCTCAAATAGTTCTTAAAATGTTTAAATGAAAAATTATTTGAAAAAAATAAAGGATTGAAACCAGTTGTGGTGGAATAGGGATACAATCCCAACACTCTGTGGACTGAGGATTGTGAGTCTGAGGCCAATCTGGGCAAGCTTCCATTGGGGGTTCAGAGGAATATCTCCCATAGATAAAGAAAATGACTTATTGACATTAATGCATTCTAGCACAGATTAAGAATTATGGTTGGATTAAGTGATACTTAATCTCTGCTACTCTAGGAGAAGCATATATTCTGCAAATATAATTCCTTCAGCAGAGCATCATAGAACCACTTTTACTATTGATAATTCTCTGCCTTGCCTTTAAAAGGGATTCCAGCTTGGGTGAAGGGCAGAAGGGAGATTCTCACAGGGGTATGTTCTAATTTAGAAATGTAGGGTATGGTAGCCTTTCAGGATGGCCACTTTCAGGAAAGCATGAGCAAGTTTATAAAAAGAAAAATTCACCCAAGATACCAAATATAGTAACATGAGAATATTCAAGTAAATTCTTAGGTTAAGTGCTGAATAACTAAAACCTTAGCTTTTCTGTTTTGAAGAAGGGGAAGATGGTGTGAATAGTGCCGACTGATGTTTAAAAGCTCAGCTCCTGGTCTGTTTCACAGCCAGAAGGATCTGGGCAGCCCCATCTCCAATGGCTCACCTGTCTTCCACAAATTAACCTGAACTCCATGTCCCAATGGGGCAACAGGTGTTGACTTTTGTCTCTTCTGTATCTAGACTGTGTCCAAGCTCTCATTCACAGTGGAACCCCTGCATCCATTCACGGAATATATTTTTCGAGTGGGTTGGATCTTCACAGCCCAGCTGCATCTTTATTCCTCTCCAAGTCCCAGTTACAGAACTCATCCTTATGGAGGTAGGCATATATATATATATATATATATATATATATATATATATATATATATACACACACACACCACTTGTAACATAAGGACATGATTCTGAAGCTTTGGTTTCATTTGTTTCTGTTTTAAGCAATGAAAGAAATGGAGTCCTTCGGTATTCCATGTGTTCATTGAGCTTTTAACTTTGTGCCTGGTAACATTTACAACTCTTCAGTGATCAAAACAATGACCCCTGCTCTTGCTGAGTCCACATTTTCTTTAAAGGGAAATGTGGTCATGACTTAACATGTAAGGGGTGTTGGTTAGTTATTGTTAACTTGATACAAACTAGAATCACTAGGAAGAGGAACCTCAATAGGAGAACTTCGTTCATCAGGTTGGCCCGTGGCAGCATTTTCTTGATTAATGGTTGATGCGGGAGGGCTCAGCCCACTGTGGCTGATGCCACCCCTGGGTGAATGGTCCAGGGTTGTATAAGAGAGCAGGCTGACGAAGCCAAGGGTAGCAAGCCAGTAAGTAGCACTTCTTTGCTTCAGCTCATGCCTAAGGTTTCTGCCTTGAGTTCCTACCCTGATTCCTCTTTGTGATGCGCTGTAACTGTAAGCCAGAATAAACCAGTTCTTCCCCCCAAATACTGTTTTTATCAGTGTTTGAAGGTTTTAATAAAAACCCAAACTAAGACAGAAATTGATCTTAGAGAGTAGACTGTGACAGACCTGGAAACAGGAATATGCCAGTGTGTTGGAGTGAGTGAATGAGACACTCACTGCTGGGACAAAGGAGGAGCTGTATGTTTTACTTTAATCCACAGCACTGCAAGCATGGCCCTAACCCAGCATCTCATCTTAGGCTCTAAGGGGAAATGTCAGAGAATAATCAGTAGAGGTGGTCATAGAATCTCTGAGACCTAATTACCAAAGAAATGACACTCATGAAGGATGGAGACCTGCCCCCAACTAATTTCATCAGGTTGCCAGCTCTAGTTCATCTTCTGCTGATGAGATACTCAGATACTTATGTTCATAACTACTGCCTTATATTCCCTTTGGCCAAAAGAATGATATGATTTTAGTTGGTATTAGTGCCCTTTTCCCTTGGGCTATTCCAAAGAGAACTCTATCTCCAACCAAGAGAAATGTTTATCAGACAAGTTATTACTTTAAAAAGAGACAACTTGTGTGTGTGTGTGTGTGTGTGTGTGTGTGTGTGTGTGTGAGAGAGAGAGAGAGAGAGAGAGAGAGAGAGAGAGAGAGAGAGAGAGAGAGAGAGAGAGAGAGATTTGGATAGCCATCCTTTCTTGCTGTGTGTTGGTTTTTAACTTGTTTGAAATGGAGCAGATCATATCTGAGTGTTGACTCTAATGAGTTGCTGTTGACATACTGATTCTAATTCAGTGGGAGGTCATTTCTTTTTTTCCTTTCACATAGAAGTACACAGAGGGAAGGAGAAACACCAAGATGTTTGTGTCTGCTAATGATTAGTGTGAGAGTTTGGGGGGGATTGTATCAGAGGAATGCTATGAAGCTTATGGAAAGACCTTCTAAAGACAATCCAGTGTGACAGATGAACCATCTCACTCCTACTACTTCTAGTCCACCAATGGGGGGCAGAACATTTGCCAAAAGTGTTCAGAAGGAGAGAACTCTACTCAAATTCAAAGACATTAAAACACCATTCTGTGGAGAGAGGAGATACACTATTCCATGGGGCTAAGATGCAATTAATAGGTGGAGACATGGAACAAAGTTGGGCTGGTGAATCATTTGTTGGCCTTTCTGCAAGAAGCATGTAGAATCTGTGGGTAAATGATTCATCATTTAATTCATGTTCCCTTCATCCACAGCAGGGGTACGGTGTGAATGAGGTTGCCAGGCAGGGCTCTCAGGGACTTTGGAGGGCTGTAAAGGAGGTATCATCTAGATTGTTAGGGCAGATAGTAGTACAAGAGAGGCAGATCATTCCAGTTCCTGCTTATCTGAAGCACATTTTCATCTGGAACTAGTTAGGCCATAGCTCATGAAGGAAAAAGCCCCATGATGTGCTTTGGTCATCTTGTGATAATTACTGACTCTCTTTGATGCAGACTCTCCTCTTCTCATGTGCCTTCCTCCCACCGTTCCCTTAAAGCTCCAGAGGGTTTTGACAGCTCTTTGTCTAGGAGATAGGTTCTATTCAAGTCTCCGATACTGTGTTATTTCATAAGTTAAAATTGAGGAAATGAAACAGTCTTAGTATTGTTCAGTACTTAGCTGGTATGATTAAGATAGCAAGAATTCCAGCTCAAAATTTCTAACTCCCATCCCTCAGTCACATTTTTCAGTATTAATCAAAAGATCTTATTTCTGTCACCTTTGAACACATTTTTTTCCTTATTCTAGTCTAAGAGCATAGAAATCTGCACTTGGCACTCTCACTGTGTCATTCGTTATCTCCCCAGTTCCAGAAACTGCACCTTTCATCGTGAACATCGAAAGCTCCAGCCCTGACACTGTGGAGGTCAGCTGGGCTCCACCCTACTTCCCAGGTGGACCTATTTTGGGTTATAATTTAAGGCTGATCAGTAAAAATCACAAATTAGATTCAGGGACACAGAGAACCAGTTTCCAGTTTTATTCTACTCTTCCAAACACCACCTACAGGTAAGAGATAAACAGAGAAATAACACCAGCCTTAATGCAGGCATGCTGATGATTTAGGGAAGCTGGCTAAAACTCAGTGAAGTGTATTCGGAGACATGCCACTGACTCCATTCCATTGTGCTGAAGTTGTACTTTTTCTCAAGTTTGCATGTGTATTAGATCACACAGTTCTAAGCAAAAATGTTTTCAATATGTCAGAGGATACTTATAAATATGAAGCAATAATAACATATATACCATGGCTATAATTTGTTTATTTAATCAAACATGAAAAAAAATGAGGAGGTAAAATTCTGTTAGTGGTACTTTTTATTAACCACCGAGGATTATTTTATTGTTAACCTCTCTGGCATTTACTAAGACTTCTTCAAACACGGGGGAAATGGAGGTCATGCAGATAGCTGAGTTTGCTTTTTGACCTCAGTGACCCTCAACTGGTCCGTGGGGAATGCAAACAAGGATGTGATTGATGGTCTCAAGGTGCTGGGCAGTGGCTCTGAGTAACTAGATCTACGCACTACCACAGGGTCTTTAAATAGAATCTCTGTTGCCCCTATATTTATCTCATGTTCACAACATGCCATGTGAAACACATCTCTCCAAATTGTTTTTGGAATAGGTTTTCTATCGCAGCAGTCAATGAAGTTGGTGAGGGGCCAGAAGCACAATCTATAATTACCACTCCATCCCCAGCAGGTATGGTCTAGGCTTCTCCTTTTTGTTACATACGGATAAATGTTGACTGGGGTAAAGGTCAGAGTTCAGAGGTCATATGGAAGTCCTCAAGATCCCTTAACTTCATGCATGTTCTTTTTGTGGTACCTGATAATTTCTAATTTTACATTATTCTACATATTTGATAAATAGGTTAGATAGACAAATATTAGGATGTTGAGGTTTTGAGAAACAATGAAAAAAGTAAGCATTTTAAGAAAGATGGCTTCAAACAAATTCTTGGTTTTAAAAGTTTAAATCAATAGGCATGGTAATTTGCATTCACAAATTGAGGAGTTACATATAAGCTTTTTTATCTTGACATTGCTTCACATGTATATTTTTACATCAGACATTTTCCCAGGCTGCTTTAATGTTTTAAGTATATATAAACATTAAGACTTTAAATATTAACTTTTTGAAAATTTCAGTCTGTGGAGTTTTCTTATTTTTTGTAAGTATTCTTTTTTGGTCATTATTATTATTATTATTATTATTTGGTTTTTTGAGACAGGGTTTCTCTGTGTAGCCCTGGCTATCCTGGAACTCACTCTGTAGACCAGGCTGGCCTCGAACTCAGAAATCCACCTGCCTCTGCCTCTCAAGTGCTGGGATTAAAGGCATGTGCCACCACTACCCGGCTTGGTTATTGTTTTTAAACAATTACCTTGAGAGGTTGAAAACTACTGGTACTTACAAGAGCAAATGCTTTCTAAGAAGCACTGGCTAATTTTTTGGTAGAAATGAGTTAAGAGTTTTGACTAACTCAAGGACCCAAAATCCCTTTAGAGTGTTCTCTACTTTCAGAACTCCATCTGCTGACTTGACTATCCCTCGCCCCAATCTGCATACAACTATGCCAGAGGTATTAGATGTCATTTATTATCAGCCAATATTTTTTGGCTGTTCCTAGACTCTAGGAAAAGAGAGGTATTCTTGTCATGCAGGAAGCATGTCCAAAGGAAAAGCTAAACATAGAACAAGGTTTAGGTTGCTAGTGATTATTGCTTACATTTATTCATTGTCTGGGAAGTGTCTATCACCAATGGACCTTGCGTTAGTTTCCAGACGAACAGGATATCAGAGCTCTGTAGCCTTCACATTTTATTTCAAGACTTTTTTTTTCTGCTTGAAAAAGAGAAAAGTTGAAGGCAACACCTTCAACATAGCTAGTGTTATGATTTAACTTCTATTGGAACAAGGATGTTAAGATGGTGTAATATGTCACATGATATGTTCACAGAGTTCTACTTGACTGTCATCATATTTTCTACCCCAGCCATGGGTTTATGGAGATTATGCCACAGTTGCATAATGTACTCTAAAGTAACTCTAGAAAATTTGGTCAGTCTTTATTTTTTTTTTAAGTGCTATCTCCCTTGTGTAGAACTAAAACGTTTTGTGTTGGTTTGTGTATGGTTGATCAGTCTGCCTATAAATCATGTTTTTTTTTTTTTCAGTTCAAGAAGAAGAACAATGGCTCTTTTTATCCAGAAAAACTTCTCTAAGAAAGAGGTCTTTGAAGTACTTAGTAGATGAAGCACATTGCCTTTGGTCAGATGCTATACATCATAATATTACAGGTCAGTCTAACAGAATCATGTCTCTTTACTATAAAAAGAAATACTTGGAATTTCTGGAAGAAAACGTTTGGAATAGGGGACTATTAAAAGTTGCTCTTGGATCCCAGAGCTAGGTATGGTTCATCTGTTTCTAAGTTGTTGATCACTGGGATCCCATAGATTCCTGAAAGGTTGTAGGATATTGTCAATGCTCCTGGTCATCCTCCAGAACTTGATAGAAGACACAGTTTTCAAAGACACCCATACTTTAGTCATAGAACATGGAGAAATCAGACCCTGTACTGGCCTGGAAGCTTTATCCTTTCTGGGTAGCTTTCAGAGTGCCGAGATGGGCAAAGGACACTTCAGAGTGACTATTGGAAAACTGTCCTCTGGATAAGCAGTTGTGCATATGAACTCAGTGAATGTGACCAAATGTACGAGACCTAAGCAAGATCAAGCCAGAAAAATTCTCAGCATGAATGGGGGCGGGTTCAAAAATCTTCTAAGAGGAGCTATTGACAACTGCTGTCTGTGGGGAGACAGAGAGGGACTGTCCTTCCATGACCCCCGAGACACTGCCCATATCCAGAAGTGGCTCTATCTCCATGCACATACTGGCAACACTATGGGGACACAGAGGGATTAGAAAAAGAATACACAACGAAAGAGTGGTTGGGATAGAGGAAGAATCAACAGGGGAGTGAATGGGGGATAGATTTGATCCAAAGACATTTATGAAACTCTCAGGCAATAAAATAATGTCCAAAAATGCTTTTGTGTCTAGGGATGTAACACAGATAGGGCATGTGCTTAAACATGTCTGAGTGAGGCCTTGGAGAACTTCTTCAGCAAGAAACAAACAACCCTATATCAAGTCCACTCTACCCCTAAGTTTTCCAGTGTTTCTAAAGTTTACTCTCTTGAATATTTGTGGACTATACTATTCTAAATTCTCCTAGTATTTTTATAGACATTATGAAAATACCCAACATATTTGTACATATAAGTTGAATGTACTAGAAGAATTTAGAAGGATACTTTTATATTATATGAACTTCTATTTGACTTTAACAAATATTAATGACAAGTTTGCTTCAGTCTAAGTTTTTCTGTCCCTAGAGACATTTAACCACATTTATGTGTTTGCTTGGCTCTTCTAGGAATATCAGTCAATGCTCAGCAGCAGGTGGTTTATTTCTCAGAAGGAACCATCATATGGATGAAGGGGGCTACCAACATGTCTGATTTGTCTGACCTGAGGATTTTTTACAAAGGCTCAGGTCTAGTCTCTTCTATCTCCATAGACTGGCTTTACCAAAGGATGTATTTCATCATGGATAAACTGGTTAGTTGGAGTGAATATGACTAGTTAGTTGGAGGGAATATGACTAGTTATCAATACTAACGAGCATATCTGGTGGTATCCATAGGCTTGTCTCACTGATTACTGACTTTAGATACTAGATTAGCAATGAATAATGGACTTAATTTATGAAATGGTCTACCTTTGACTTAGTGGAAGCCAGTTCTGGTCTACTATTAAGTCATCATTATTTGTGGCTTTTCATGGTTACAAGTTTTTTTATTAATGATAATTTATCTGCTTGTTGACACTGTGTGAGATTGCCCATCATGGGCAAAGTCCACTGCAAGCATCTTTAATTATGTGGTAACCTGGGTTTATTTTAGTGGGTCTCTGAAAATATGTCAATACTGGAATCTTTGAGAAGATATTCTCCCTGTGTTTCCAGTTTTCATTTTATAAGTGCATGTTTATTGCAATGAACAAAGACATTTGTTCATGAAGCCCAGAAGCTCTTTGCACAAGTTTTAAAAATAATTGGGTACCTCCACAAACCAAGGAAAGCATACGTATTATTGGTGCTAATAGAATATAAGCTGATTAGGACATAAGAGAAATGTTTCTTTTGGTTTTTAAATACTGAGAATTTTTGTGTAGCCTTAGCTGGCCCATTATCCACAATCTTTCTGCCTCAGCCTCCTCAGCTTTGGTATTACAGCTATGCACCAATTAAATTCCCCTTAAATGCATTTTTATAAGTCCATAGTCATTGTCACAATTTCAAACACTGAACTGCACAGGCAGGAAGTACTTGGCGGCTAAGATGAATGCAGTCAGACATTAATCCTATTGGTGTATTTTTTTTTCTTCTAGGTATATGTCTGTGACTTAGAGAATTGCTCAAATTTTGAGGAAATTACTCCATTCTCTATTATTGCACCTCAGAAAGTTGTGGTTGATTCCTATAATGGGTAAGTGTTAGCCTTGTAAACACGAGTTCTCTTCCACTGGCAAAAATCTCTGTGAAGCTCTCTTATGAACAGAACGCTATGACACCCAAAGAGTCCATGTGAGTGCCTCATTTTAGGTCAATTTAATTAAAATTGCTTTCAAATTTGGTTGCCTCCTCTTCTACAGCAAACTACAGTTACATGTTAATGACCTTTTGTTAGAGACCTTGGGACCACGACTCTAGTCCAAGACTTGACTCTACTTTATGATGGGAGTCAGCACCTCACTGCTCTCGTTAACAGCCACTATATGAAGCTACTTCCTTATGTGCCTCTGTAGCTGAGCCATACAGCTGTATTTCGTCTCCTGGTCTAGCTCTTCCATCTATCAGGAGGCTGACTTAATAAGTAGGCTGCTAAACATCCATCCTCATGTGATGGGATTTGATGGTTGAGAACAAGTACACACTTCAAGTATAAGACTCCTTTTCTCTGATATAAAAAAATGAAACAGACAGCAAACAAACAAACAAACAAACAACAAAATCCCCACAGATTTGGGCTCAGTCATGCTGCTTGGTTGCAGTGAGCTCCTTAACAAGCAAGTCTGTCTCATTACTTTTGACAACAAGCTGTATCATCCTGAGAATGAAATGAAGACACTTTATGTTAAATGTTCATGAGTGTGTTTTGACAAAACTATAGAAAGTTATTTTCGGGGTTATTTCTTAAATATGACTAAAAGCAACAAACTCTTTACTAATAAGGATGCCCATTGTGAGTAAGATTAAACATTTTTTTTCCTTATTGTGGGAATAAATTGGTTTTCATTTTAAATGAAATAAAAACTGCAGAGCATATTTTTTTTCTTACATTGACATTCCCAGGAAAAGATTTCTCATTGTTAAAGTCAAGCTTTCCTACCCATATTCTTGAAAACTTTAGGAATTTCTTGTGTGTGTGTGTGTGTGTGTGTGTGTGTGTGTGTGATGTGTGCATGCTTTTCTGTGTGTGAGAGTACACATGATGAATGCATGCCACAGAGCATACAGAAGGGCACATGTGTGGTGGTCAGATGACAACCACCCCTAGTGCTTGTCCTCACTCAGACAAGTATCCTGTTCTCTCTTCGCCAGCTGGCCTGTGAACTTCCAGGGATTCTCAAGACTCTCTCATCTTGCCTTAGGAACATAGTCATGCTCCTGCTGCAGGCTTCATTGGGGTTCCAGCTATTTAAACAAAGGTCCCTGGGCAGCAAGCATTTTTACTCACTGAGCAATATCTCTAGCCATGTAAATGTATTTTTTTTTTCATTTTAGGTTTTAATTCCTGAATTATAAATTTTTTTTGAGCTTCTGATTCTCCTGTCTCCATCTCCCAAGGTTTGGGATTACATGTGTAGACCATGATGTCTCGCTTCATGAGGGATTGGGTATTGAACTCAGGCCTTCTTGCATGCTAGGAAAGCAATTTACTAAGTGAGCCACATCTCTAACCCAAAGTGTAGGTTTATAAACCAAACCAAACCAAACCAAACCAAACCAAACCAAACCAAACCAAACCAAACCAAACCAAACCAAAGAAATAACTCCCCAAACACCGTGTTATAGGATAAGCCCTGTGGACTTTCTAGATCTTTTTAAATAATTTTTTTTGAGACAGGTTCTCAATGTAGCCCTGGATGGGCTGGTACTCACTGCATAGGCCAAGCTGGTCTCATGGATACCTGCCCCCCTCTGCCTCCAGACTGTAGAGTCAAAGGCATGTACCACCACAATCAACCTCCCGATTTAAAAAAAAATCACTTTATTGTGATGAAGGTATTATATTGCAACGAGTCTGCAAATAAATACCAACCACTCAAATGCTTGCCCAGCACCAGGCTCTCCCCTGCTCCCCTGCTCTGAACTATGCAGTTAGGGTGGCTATTCTGAGTAGTGGAGCTTCACAAAGGGTTTTATATTTCCACTATTAATTACATCTTTATTTGCTTTTCCAGCACAAAAAGGAAAGCTATGACACATTTGAAACTAGAAAAAAATTATATATATATGATTCATGCGTCCTTTTGACTGCATTTCATCCTTCCTCATATTATGATGCTGCCCTTTCTTAGGCTCCTTTTTAAATGTTAAACTGCACCTACACTCACAGCTGTTTATGCATATGTACGTACACAGTACGCTAGGATCCACATATGAGGGAGAACAGGTGCTATTTTCTGTCTGAGATTGAGTAACTCAGTTTCCATACTCATCCATTTTCCTACAAATTTCATGGTTTCATTTTTCTTGACAACTGAATATTATTACTGAATAATATTAAAAATATCCCATTTGGTATGTGTCCCATATTTTTATTATCCATTCTAGATGGATTTCACTTCCTTGCTATGACAAGCAGTACAGTAATAAACACAGGTACAATATCACTATGGTTCTCTGGAATACATACTCAGGAGTGGAATACCTGGATTATATGGCACTTCTGTTTTTAACTTTAAAATTGTAAATGTAAACTGATTTTTATAATGGCTGTATTAATTTGCTTGCCTACTGCAATGAATAAGTGTTCCTCTTTTTGTATTCCCTCTTCAACATTTGTTGTCAGATTTCTTGATGACAACCATTTAGACTGTGGTAAGGTGGCATCTCAACGTAGTTGTAAGTTGCATTTCCTTCATGGCTAGAGATGCTGAACACTTTAAAAATAGCTACTGGCCACTTGTACTTCTTTGGAAAACTGTCTATTGGACTCATTGGCCTATTTATTGATTGGTAGTTCTATTTCCTTCGTATTTGTTTTCTGCAATTCTTTGTAAATTCTTGATTTTTACCCCCCCCCCCTTTCTGAAGTGTGGCTGGTGAAGATTTTCTTCCTCTCAGGGGGGGTGTCAGCTTGCTCTGTTGATAGTGTACTTTCCTCTGCATATACTTTAGAACCATGTAGTCCTGTCTACTGATACTTGGAGCTAGTTCCTATTCTGTTTAGAAAGTCCTTCCCTACCCAGTGTCGTGAAGAATATTCTGTTTTCGTCTAGAATTTTCTATTTTTAAGTCCTTTTTATCCATCTGAGACAGGTGTGTGTGTGTGTGTGTGTGTGTGTGTGTGTGTGTCGCTTACTGTCCTAAAACTAGCTCTGTAGACCAGACTGGCCTCCAGCTCCCAGTGCTGGGATTAAAGGTGCACCACCTGCCTCCAGACTGTTGGATTTAAAGGCATGGGCCATCACAACAAACCTCCCAATTAAAAAAATCCACCACTGTGTGGTTTTTAAAGTTTTAAATGAAAAGTTTAATTATTAGCCACACCACCTGAATGCACCCAGTCCCGTCTGGTCCAGGTCTGATTTCTTTCCTTTGTGAGGGTCTAAGAGCATTTGGAATGTATGGAATGCTCTGTTGGTGGTGGCTACAGAACATAAGTCATTCTGTGGATAATGAGCTTCACTCACCAAGTCAGCCTTCCTAGGATAGCACAGTGAGATAATCCACGGCATCTCTTTCCCACTAGAACAACATGGATTTATGCTTAGATTTTTGAAGCAGGACCTGAAACTATCATGAGAATTAGGATTTATACTAATTTGTTTGTACTTAGCTTGTTTCTAAGCTCTTTCTCTCAATAATCATTTTATCCTAGGGTAGATCCTTTTGCTAGACAGGGAAGTTGGGACACAAGTTGATCCAGTAATCATATAAGCTGCTTGTCGATGAATCAGGATAGGACCCACTGCATCAGGCCCTGCCTTCTGGTCTTCTTTACCATGACAGGATAGTTTCTATAAAAATCAGCGTGCGTCTTTCAGCACATTTGTGGTCTTACAGGAGATGTAACATGTGCAGCCGTTTGCAGCTGTCCTGGCGTTCACGGTTTCATACTTCATGCAATTAGTTTTGCACCATTGCATCATGCCCTTGAGGAGTTTCAACTTGACATGAACCTTGACCCTTCCCTTCATCTCAACCTCTTGTGTTCTCCCTCCCACTTCTGTCTTCTTTTTCTCACTCTTCTTCCTTCCTTTCTTTCCTCTCCCCATAGTGATCCGGGATGAAGCTCTGCTTTCTTCCCTGCCACAGTTTGAGGACTGCACTTCCTTAACCCAGACCACTTTTCTTTAAGGTTCTCCAGATAGGTTTAACAAGTTTTGAATTTCACAGAGTAGACAATCACGAGCCATTTCGTTTGTTCACTACCGTTCTCCGTTGATGCAAACAGTCTTGACTTATATCTCAAAGTGAGTTTGTGTCTCAGGGTTCTACCTTAGGCTGGAACATGGGCACAGTTTTAAAGATTTGGGAAGATCAATAAGAGGAATGAGTGGACTGAGTAATGAGAAGGAAAAAATGACTTAATAGTTGTGATGCAAGTTGTAATGTAAAAAGATATGGGGTTATGACAAAATATATTAAACTGTATGAACTCACTAGCATCTATTTTCACAAACACAAATTCTAAATCATCTATAAATAAATGATTTTATATACCAGTTAAATTAAAAAAATAGTTATTTTCTATGTGTGAGTGTTTTGCTTACCTGTATGTCTGTGCACCAATTATATGCCTGGTTTCTGAGGGAGCCAGAAGAAGGGTATCATATCTCTTAGACCTGAAGTTATTGATGGTAACTATGTGGGTGCTTGGAATTGAATTCAGGTCCTTTAGAAGAGCAGCAAGTGCTCTTAACTGCTGAACCATTTTTCTAGTCCCATTGGTTAAAAATTTACTTTGATTTTCTGTTGAATATTGAGCCATGTATTTTATTTTTCCATGTTATAAGATTACCTGCTCACAGCTATGACTAGACCTCACATAGGATATACGTCTTCAAAATGTATTTATTTTATTTTTGTGTGTGTATGTGTGTGTGCATTTGAGGACAGGTCCCTTCAGAGGTTATTTGCTTGAAATCCTCTGGAGTTACAAGCTGTTGTGAGCGGGTACCCTGTTGCCCCCTGATAGGGGTACTGGGAATAGAACTCCTGTTCTCTGAGGTAGTAGAAAGTACTCTTAACCACTGAGCCAACTCTTTAGCCCCTTGGACATGCATCTTTATTTATTTTTTTTCTTTTTCTTTTTTTATTGAATATTTTATTTACATTTCAGATGCCATCCCCTTTCCCCATTTCCCCTACCTAGAAAACCCCTATCCCATGTCCCCTTTTCTTTTTTGCTTTTATACAATTTTTAAAAAATGTTAATCAAAGGCTTTATAAGTTTGGTAATGCTCAATCAGAAGTGTAACCCGATACCCAACCTAGAAATACCAACTATCTTTGACTGGTGGAGACAAGTGAACATCAGCCTTCATGTCCGCCCCCCCCTTCTCTCTCTTTCTCTCTCTCTCATCACTTAGCTTCTCCTCTCCTTCTTCTTCTCCTCTCCTTGCTCCTTCTCTTCCTCTCAGTACTCCTCCCACCTTAGCTTGCAGAATAGTCGACTGGTTATATCTGCTTAGACAGAGTAATCAGCCCTTAATAATTCTGGATCACTAAGGTCTGTCAGATGACTCTGGGCCAGAAGGCTGAAGATTTGATGCTCCAACGTTCTGTAGTATAGAGAGTGTCCAGGTGTTCAGCGGTCTCTATAAATTGGCTAAGTTTTAGAAGCTATGCTTTGTGCTTCCCATAATTTCAGTTAACTCAGTCATTCTGGATTTCTGACAGGGTTGAAAACTTATAGTCTCATCGACAATCCTGGCTATTTACTTTGAGAGAAAAGATCTGAGTGGTTGGTTTTCAGCTGACATTCATTCTGAAGCCAAGAAAAAAAGCCAGGTTCAGAACTAAGTGTTTTAGTTAGGAGAGATGACAGAGGATCTGGTTAGTCAACAAAATGATGGACTGGGTATTAGGACTATCTTGTGCCTCACTGGTACAAATAGGCATAATTATGCTCTAATTGTATTTTGAGACATGCATCTTTAATTCTTCTGCTGGCTTACTTCTCTTGATAGTTGGGTTGCCCTGCTCAGCATCTTTGATCACTTGTTGGGTACTTCTTTCCTGTTTGCAAAATGAAACACTTGTATTTGCTTGACTCACTTATAGACAGATACCATCAAAAGCTTAGGACACTTCAGATACAAAGTAGTCTTGTTAATTGGAACAAAATACAAATGGCTTAAATGTTTTTTTTCTTTCTATTTATCATTGTCAATGTATGAAAAAATTTATTGTCAGAATTTGACTTAAGAATTTGGATAGTCTAGAGGAAATGTGTTTAGAAATTGTGTGTGTGTGTACTTGTCTGCTTGTGTACACATGGTGACTAGAGGTCAAAGTTGGGTGCCCTCTTCTATCATACTTTGCTTTTTGTGAGACAGTCTCTCACTGAACCCACAGCTTGGCATTTTCTGGTAGGCTGGTTTGCCAATGAGCCTCCAGGATTTACATCCCCACTCTCACTGGAGTTTCTGGTGTGCACAGCTGTGGTTGGCTTTTACAAGGCTTCTGGGGATCCACATTCACCTCTTCATGCTTACCTGGAAATACTTGACTCACTTGACGATGGTTTAGAAATTTTCTCCAGCCCTAGCTATGTGAATTTCACATAATACGCTTACCTCTCAAATCTTCAGAGATACTTTTTAGTCTTAACTCTGGTTCCTCATAAAGTCCCTTAGAAGCATTAAAAGACGGAACATTATAAAAGAGGATGGAGTTCCCAACTTCTGACTGTAACCAGTAGAGCATATGTCCAGCTCTGACCTTTGTCATTTTGCCCCTTGGGAAGTCATGGTACATGGTACTGGTTGAATAAAGCAATTAGCCTGGAAGGTTACAAAGCTACCCCTGTGCTGATTTATATTAGGCTTCTTTGTCTCCCTGTCAGGTATGTCTTTTATCTCCTGAGAGACGGCGTTTACAGAGTCAATCTCCCTTCGACATCTGGCAGGGACACCAAAGCTGTGCATATTGTGGAGAGTGGCACATTAAAGGACTTTGCAGTAAAGCCACAGTCCAAGCGAATCATTTACTTCAATGACACTACACAAGTCTTCATGTCAACGTTTCTGGATGGCTCAGCTTTCCACCGGGTCCTGCCTTGGGTCCCCCTTGTGAATGTGAAGAGCTTTGCTTGTGAAAACAATGATTTCCTCATCACAGATGGCAAGGCCATTTTTCAGCAAGACTCCCTGTCTTTCAATGAGTTCATCGTGGGATGTGACTTGAGTCACATAGAAGAATTTGGGTTTGGTAACTTGGCCATCTTTGGCTCCTCTGTCCAGTCGCACCCTCTGCCAGGACATCCACAGGAGGTCTCAGTACTGTTTGGTTCCCGAGAGGCCCTTATTCAGTGGAAGCCTCCTGCTCTCGCCATAGGAGCCAGTGAGCATTTATCTTGCATTTATTGTTAGACTTGTAGTAGGAGGGTCTTCATACTCCATGGGCAGACCACAAAAGAATAGCCCATCCACTTTTGGACATATGAGATGTATTGGCTTTCTAGTTTGGTGACTAGTCAGGTGGATGCACACTCCAGCTGGGGGCTTGCATGAATTCCAGCCATTCCCCAGAGTTTTTTAAAACTTGACTCTCTATCTCTGGACACACAGAATGCATATGGTAGCAAGCAAGTAGGCTCTGGAACATTTTAGGGGAAAAAAAGGGTGTCTTAGTTAAGAGTTTATTGCTGTAAAGAGACAACATGACCATGGCAACTCTTAGATAGGAAACATTTAATTGGGACTGACTAACCATTCAGAGGTTTAGTGCATTATCATCATGGTGGGAAACATGGTGCATACAGGTAGATCTGTTGCTCCAGAGGTACTTGAGAGTTCTATGTCCAGATGGGCAAGGCAGCAGGAAGAGACAGTGAGCCACCAGGCCTGGTTTGAGCTTCTGAAACCTCAAAGCCCACCCCCAGTGACACACTTCCTCCAACAAGACCATACCTCCAATAATGCCAGTCCCTATGAGTCTATGGGGGACATTTTTATCTTTTGCATTTATTTACTTATTTATTCACTTTATATCCTGATCTCTGTCCTCTTCCCAGTTCCCCACTTACACAGTCCCCTTTCCTACCCCTCCTCTTCTCATCTGAGGAGGGAGAGGCCCCCTCTGGGTAAGAAGCCACTCTGGTATATCAAGTCACCGCATGATTAAGCACATCCTTTCCCACAGGGCAGCCCAGTAGGGGAACAGGATTCACAGGCAAGCAACAGGGTCAGAGGTAGCCCTGCTCTAGTTGCTGGGCAACCTACATAAAGACCAAGCTGCACATCTGTTACATATATGTGTGTGGGTGGGGGGTAGGGCTAGGTCCAGCCCATGTATGCTTTTGGTTGGTGGTTTATTCTTTGGGAGCTTATGGGGGGCCATTTTCATTCAGACCACAGCAAATGATAAATGATTCCAGCTTTGTGAACAGATGGTCTCTGTCATCACTGCTGAACTTTGTGCTGCCGTGGAAGCAGCTACAGACCAGCTGTAAATGGATAGCTGAAGCTGTGTTTGAGCATAACTTTCCTGACTAAAACAGGCAGTGAACAGCTTTGCTCTGTGGATCACCCTTTGCCAGCCTCTGATCCATGAGTCTGTAATATTTAGTAAACTTTGACAATTTTTAACCTCATGCAAGCTAATTATGCCTGTTTGCTCCATACCTCCAACAGTAGCTGAGAATGAGGGTTGGAGATGTAGTTCAGTTGATCAAGTTCTTGCCTACCACACACCAAGCCCTGAGTTCAATCCCCAGCAATGCATAAACTGGATGTGGTGGGACACACCTGGAATTCAGGAGTTAGAACTAGGAGAGTTAGAAATTCAAGCTCAGGCCTGGAGAGACCCGAGCTCAGGGGTTAAGAGCACTGACTGTTCTTCCAGAGGTCCTGAGTTTAATTCCCGGCAACCACGTGGTGGCTCACAACAATCTGTAATAGGATCAGATGCTCTCTTCTGGTGTGTCTGAAGACAGTGACAGTGATAGTGTACTCACATAAAATAAATAAATAAATAAATAAATAAATATTTTTAAAAAAGAAGTTCAAAATCAGGTCATTCTCAGCTATGTGGTATGTTTGAGGCTAGCTTGGGCTACATGAGGATACCTCCTCCTCCCAATCTTTCACACACACATTGAGAATGAATCGGCAGGCTATATTTTCCCCCCAAGTTGATTTTGCTTCCCATAATTATGTTACTTTTGTTTTTTTTTTTTTAAATTCAGAGCCTGGTTATACCTGGTAGTGTTATCCAGAATCCCTCTAACATGTAGAATGACAGTCTTAGCTGGGGATGGTGGCACATATTTATAATCTTAGCTCTTGAGAGGTTGAGGCAGGAAGATTTATAAATTCAAGGCAAGCCTGGGCTACATGGTGAAATCCCAACTCAAGCTGTTTTTAAAAGTACACTCTCAGAGCCTTACTTGCTGGAAATACTGTCTCCTTTCATAAAGCTAAGGAAGTGGCTTGGGAGGAATGGGCACTCTTGTCACCTTTACCATCCTACTGACCCAGTTAGTAGAATAAACACAACTACTAATTGCTTTGCTTTTGAGATAGGTTAATGATCGGTTTTTGAGACTTCCTTGGTCTGTCTTCATGGTGTCATTCTGGACAATGACAATATTTAACTCTTTAGGTCCTTCCGCCTGGCAGAACTGGACTTATGAGGTCAAAGTTTCCTCCCAGGACATTCCTGAAATCACTCAAGTTTTTTCAAATATAAGTGGGACCATGCTTAATGTACCCGAGCTGCAAAGTTCTACAAAGTACACAGTTTCTGTGAGAGCAAGTTCTCCTAAAGGCCCAGGTCCCTGGTCAGAACCCTCAGTGGGTACCACCTTGGTCCCAGGTAAGATGTTATGGGTCTAGAAAGTGATTTGAACAATAAGAGCGTGGCCTGAGTGTCCTTTACAGTTTCTTGCTTCAAATGTTATCAAAAGATAAGAATGAGCAGCGTTGATCTCTTGAGGGTGAATTTTCAGTCTGAGATCAGGGGATCAAATAAACCATTGTAACGATTTGTATTTCTTACCTGATATCTCATACACTTCAAGACAGATTTGAAGAACACTCATTTTCATCTTCATTGATTTCTTCTTAGTTTAGTCTTCTATTAGGTCTTGGAGAATTTGAAAGGTCTATGAGTAACTTGGAATTTCACTATCCTGGCTGGAAGAAATGCACATATATATGTATATATGTATATATATATTCATATTTATCATAATTGCTTCTGGATTCTCAGAATGAGATAATAGAAAAAAGTCACTGTGGGTAGGGAGGGTGGCTGTGGTGATAGCTGAGTGACCACAGGTCACTGGTATGGCACGGTGAGTCACTCTTATAGAGGTTGCATGAGTGTGTCTCCCTCTTTATATTATGTTTCAAATATTTATGTAAAAATAAGAATAACATGTAACAAGATAGATGATTCTACTAAGCAGATGAAATTGCTTATGTTATTCTGTAATAGTTTCTCAAAATGTTGATATTTTACGTTAAAAAAAAGCATGCTCTAGTTGGGTGTGCTGACACACATCTTTAACCACAGCACTTGGGAAGCAGAAGCAAGCAGATCTCTATGAGTTTGACGCCAGCCTGGTGTTACATAGAGAAACCCTGCCTTTAAAAAAGTTATGCGTTGTGTGATATTTCTTTCCTTTTATTTTACCGTATAGCTACCGAGCCACCATTCATCATGGCTGTGAAAGAAGACGGGCTCTGGAGCAAACCACTCAGTAGTTTTGGCCCAGGAGAATTCCTGTCCTCTGACATAGGAAACGTGTCAGGTAGACACCCTCTCTCATCCAGGTGTAGGTTCCTACTCCTGTACCTTGCCAGGTGACTCAGCAAAGAGAGAACACTGAGTTCCGGCTACCAGGGCAGCCATGACACAGGGGTTTTGCCAGTGCTATTGTTGAGAAAGTTTCTTAGGTAGGGATGTTATTAACTGTGACGACTTCAGAAGGGCTTCAACTGATGCTCATGAGTTTCAATGTGCCAGTATTGTCCCTCAAGAGCCACCTGTCTTGCTCGGCTAAGACACACTTTCTTAAATGATTTGCTGCGGCTTTGTTACAGGACTAGAACAGGGAGCTTGCTGCATAGCATTTTAAACAGAGCATTGGGAGAAACTGTTGACGGAGGAGGACTTTGAGCTTGCGCCAGGGCACGATTGCTGGAAGTGTTCTTTCTAAAGTGGTGTGACAACGATCTTGCCTGAAGACGATCTCTTCTGTAGTTACCTACTTATTTTGTATTTTGACTTGGTCCTTAAGCTGACAACAGCATTTCCACCCAACAAGACTAAGGGTGAAGGACTTAGTCCTTCTTCTGGACTAAGAAGGTCAGAGTGATGATAGTGGAAAGAGTGTGACCTGGAGTTGTTTGCAAACTTGGTTCCTTCTTGATCTTTGAGGCCTCAGACAGAACAGACAGTCTCATGGGATCTAAGAAAATGATAGTTTTCTTATTTGCCATCACTGCTTCGGGAGTTAAATTAGATCACAAAGCACCTCGGACAATGCCAGACAGATGTTCTGTGTGGTTTTGTTCCTCTTCCAGGACCGAGGGGTTGAGATTCGGAGCTTATTTTACTGAAATACTCTTTTTAGTGTGTGTGAGACCATAAAGCTCTGGTTGGCTTGGGACACTTTATATAGAGCAGGCTGGCCTCAAATATGCAGCCATCTAACTGCCACCAACTCCCAAGTACTGGGCTTAAAGTCCTGCCTGCACCACCACAACCAGCCCTTACTGAAATATGCTTGATAGACCTGTAAGTTCTCATGAATAGCTATGCCAGTACAATAGTTTACAGGCATCAGGGTGATAGACTCATTCCACTTCTATTAGCACACATGGAGATAAGTGCTGTTTGTTTGTCTCTGTTTTGAGATATGGATTGGTACAACAACAGCCTCTACTACAGCGACACAAAAGGCAACGTTTACGTGCGGCCTCTGAATGGGATGGATATCTCAGAGAATTATCACATACCCAGCATCGTAGGAGCTGGTGCTTTGGCCTTTGAATGGCTGGGCCACTTTCTCTACTGGGCTGGGAAGACATATGTGGTAAGTGAGACCCTGGCACCTTGGGTGCTCTAAAGTAAATGCCTGCCCATTTCAGTGACTTGCATGACAGTGAGCCATTTCTCCAGGCCCGGGGACGAATATTTTAAGAATAAAAAATACAACTCCTGGCATGTAATATATACTCAATAATTATGAGAATTAAAATCAGGGCAACATGTAATAAAGAGGAGCAAGGAGAAGGCTCATCCTCTATAAGACATGTAGACCAGTCTGGTATGAGATCTAGTCCAGCCATGGCTACCTAGAGAGACCCTGAAAAAAAAGAAGGTATTCATAGGCATGCTGACTGGATATATAATTATGAATACTGAATGTTTTAGCTCAACTTACTTCTCTTAGGCCAGAAGAGTTCAGATATAAATCAGTTCTATGGAGATATTTTGCCATGTCTGTTTGCTGCCAGTTTCCAAGGCTTTAGTTAGCCAGCACCACAGACTGCTGATAAATGTCTGTGGTTGAATGAGTAAATGAACATATGAATGAGGGAGAGAACTTACTAATGGTTGGATTTCACCATTCAGAAATGGTGATGCCATTTGAAAAGAATTATCTGGCAATACTGTCATGTTTTCTAGATCCAAAGGCAGTCTGTGTTGACGGGACACACGGACATTGTGACTCACGTGAAGTTGTTGGTGAATGACATGGCTGTGGATTCAGTTGGTGGCTATCTGTATTGGACAACACTCTACTCAGTTGAAAGCACCAGACTCAATGGAGAAAGTTCTCTTGTACTACAGGCTCAGCCCTGGCTCTCTGGAAAAAAGGTGACAAAATAAAAATAAGATGTAATTATTTAATGACACTAAGTGGTCATTCTATCGTAATGACAGTGCTGCTTCCACTTACTTTAGTTGAGGTAGAACTAGAATGAGATCACCATAATAACTAGCATTTCCCTACACCTTATTTAGGGGTCAGAACTGATTAATTACTCAGTTCAGATATAATACAGAGATTTTTGTAGTTTGCCTTATCCTGAGTGGGTCCACATTGGGCACTGTTTTAATGTTAATACATGTATACAATGCACTCTGATTCCTTCTTTATTCATTTCTCTCACATCTCTATCAATCCCCACTTGTTCCTATCAGTTGCCTTCTTAGATTCATGGCTTCTGGGATTTGTTTGGTGACTGATTTAATTTATCCAGGACCATCGGTATCTCATTGGGTTGGAACTGTGTGTTGGAGCCAAGTGGGATCATGAATGGATACATAACTAAAGGCAATGTTCCTTCTCTTCCCAAATCTATAGAAGCCAATAGTTCAATGGTGAGGGGTAGGGGCCCCTGAGTTCATCCTCCATGTGTGCCCGTTGAAGGGCACATTCTTGTGTGAACTGGGTGTAGGCATCCTTAACTGTTGAGTTCATGAGACCAATCGCTGTGTTTCACCTAGAAGACATCATTTGATAGCTTTTGGCTCTAACTTCCAGTCGTTGCATTCTTTCTACCTGTGTTATGAAACGCTACCTGAGCCTCAGAGGACATTGAATACATGTCTTGCAAAGGGCTGAGCAATCATTTCTAACTTATTCTCAACTCCTTGGGCAGCCATTGACCTCTACATTTTCCATTGTTTGTAGGTTTAAATTTTTCAAAATCTACTTTAATTAGTGTTCTTAAATGCTTCAACCTCCCTTCTAGCCCACCAGAGGTAGCAGAGAAAGAAGGTTAATAGGAAACAGGGTTGTGGACTTGTTTAGAAGTTGTACTTTGGGCAAGTCCAGTCTTTGTTGTCACAATATCAGCAGTCCAATTGAGTAGCAAACACCAAACACAAATCAGCAGCAATACTTGATCCAGCAGAAACTGCAAGGCTCCACTGAATTGGCCCTAGTCAGCAGAAGCTACAAGACTCAGCAGAATATCACACGAGAAGTGAAGACAAACGAAGACTGTGTGTGCTATGGACACCTCCACTATTCTCAGCTATTTGGAACACATCTATAAAAGCCAAAGAAAGCAACAAACAGAAAGATCCCTTCAATAGTTTGTCTGTCTCATGCACTGTATTTCCTAGAACAAACAGTATTTCCTCAGGGCCCACCTAGACAGATATGAAACTAAGATGCGGGTTTCAATAAGAAGACAAAGAAAAGGTAATAATGGGTAGTTTTCACATTTTACCTAGCAACGAGGCTTTATATACACTTGTTTATCTAATTATAGCATAGGAACACTCTGCATGTATACATCTTTACAAACTGTGTCAGAATGCTTTTGAATGCAATCAACAGAAAATACATTAGTTATTTTTAGTGTTTTGGAGAAGGGGTAGAGTCACACACAGCTTAGGCTAGCCTTCGACTTTCTATGTAGCAGAGGCTGTCCTTGAACTCCTGGTCTTCTGGCCTCCACTTTCCGAGTACTGGGATTCCAGTCATCTGACCCTTGTGGCAAACTGGAATTATGTGGGGGAATTTTAAAGCATCTTTGAGATTCAGTGTCACCCCCAGGGATCATAATATGATAAGGTGAAACCTAGTAATTGAGATAAAATTTCTATTGTTCAGTATTCTCAGGGAACAACTGGTTTAAGCAACAACAAAAGTCTCTCCCCTGTGTGACTAAAGAGTGTAAAGTTACAGCTAGTTTTAGGCAAGGCTTGATGCAAATTCTATTTCAAACTGAGCAGCTCAGGAGTGGGTTAGGAATTGTACTCTGTAAAAGTTTGGGGTCTGCTCAGCTGAGAACCACACTTTGAGACCCACCAGAACTAAGTGCATAAAACGGAATACCTGGTCTTTCTTCTGCCTTTTAAAGAATTTTAGGGGATCTATGTATATTTCCATAAAGTATATTTATATGATTTCGATATTGAGTGAAGGTAAAAATCCCTGAGTTCATTATTCAAAAGATGTTAAGAAGTCTGTAGTTAAAGTCTGACCTATTCACAAAGGTATATTTTAATCTGTATTTGATTCACTTTCTTCTCATTTTTGCAACATGGAGAATTGAACAGATGTTTTCATGCATGCTAGGGAAGTACTGTACAACTGAGCTATGTCCTCAGGCCTGGCTCACTTTCCTGCCTTATTTTCTGTTCAGGTTATTGCTCTAACACTAGACCTCAGTGATGGGCTCCTGTACTGGCTGGTGCAGGACAATCAGTGTATTCATCTGTACACAGCTGTTCTTCGAGGATGGAGGTAAGATGATCCCTGGAAGGCTCGAAGAGAATGCCCTGTCTGTCTAAATATGTCTTTTTATTTCCTGAAAAAGCCCTGATGAAAGGAGATAGGCTTCATCTATACACAGAATTTTTGGTATTATGCTCATTTTTATAAACAGTTAAATGAGCGATTATTCTTTGTATTCAGGCTTGCCTTCTGCTTGAGTATTAACCTATACCAATAGTAAATTCATTCATTCACAAAGCGGAGTGGGCATAATCACGTGGGCATGCAGACTTTTATTGTTGTTTTTGTTGATGGTTTTATGTGAACTGGATTTCAGGTGAGATGACTGAACGAAGTTATTAGGTAGATCAGAAGGATGTTTTCCCAGGCCAGTTACTATTATGTGTATCTGTGGATTGGAGTTCTTATAAATGTTAGAATGGAGCCATTCATCCTGGATAAACATCCACAAATTCTTTTGTCTTTGTCTGTCTGCTTTTCCAACCTCCTCCGATAGACTTTCTTCTTCTTCTTCTTCTTCTTCTTCTTCTTCTTCTTCTTCTTCTTCTTCTTCTTCTTCTTCTTCTTCTTCTTCTTCTTCTTCTTCTTCTTCTTCTTCTTTTTTAAAAGCAAACTTATAATTGTGCTGTCTCCAGTGTTGGGTTATTGTAAGTCCTTGGTGACTCAAAGACCTCTGTATCCTTTCATATGGCCTCATTGAACCTTTTGAACAAATAGCAATTTTTGACCATTATTTTGTGGCATTCTTTCTGGATAGGACCTTTTTCCTAAGGCATGCAAGAACTTAGCACTAGGTCTTTCTTTCTTGACTGCAAGTGTTATGGAAACATAAAACAAACTACATGTAAACAATTTAGGTTGTGATTGTTAGTGTTACCCAGACCCCAAGGATTTGTTCAAGCCTGAAACTTTTGTATATTCTTGCAATATATATATATATATATATATATATATAATTATTAATAATAAGAAAATTTGGTTTAAGTTTGGTAATTTAAGAAAAAATTTTATAAATCTATTTAATATGAAAGTAAGTAAACATGTTGAAAGTTGTTGCAAATTTCTTTTTCGGTTATGTGTTCACAGATATGCATGTATTTATTTAGAAGCACATAATTTCATGAGTGCTTGTATCTCCTAGTCCTCCCTCTCAGTCCAGATGCACATTCATTGGTATTATGTTTTAACAGTGGTGGGGATGCTACCATCACAGAGTTTGCAGCCTGGAGTACTTCTGAAATTTCCCAGAATGCACTGATGTACTACAGTGGTAGACTCTTCTGGATCAATGGCTTTAGGATCATTACAGCACAGGAAATAGGTCAGAGAACCAGTGTGTCTGTTTCGGAGCCAGCAAAATTCATTCAGTTCACAATTATACAGACATCTCTCAAGCCTCTACCAGGTACAACATTTTATCTATATCTATTGCTTTCATGCTTCTCTTCAATAGATATTTTGATAGATACTCTCTCTCTTTCAACATAAGTAACTCTTAAGAAGAAAATTAATTTTTTATTTGTATATGGCAAATTTAATCTTAAACAAAATTATAGCCTGCAAAAGTTAAAAACAGTTCTAAAGATACTTTAAAAGAATGGAAACATTTGACATTTATTTGTTTGTTTGGAGACAAGGTCTTGTGTAGCCAAGATTGACCTAGGAGTCATTTCCTAGCTGGGACAGTCTTTAAAATTCTGATTTAAACTTAAATTCCTCTGCTTCCACCTTCTGGCAAGATTACAGGCATACACCACCAAGCCTGGTTTTAATTCTAAGTATTAGTAATTTCTGCTGGGTTTCCATGATTCTGTGCTTACTTTTCTTACCATTTCTTTCTTTTTAATTCCACAGGAAACTTTTCCTCTACTCCCAAGGTTATCCCAGATTCTGTTCAGGAGTCTTCATTTCGAATTGAAGGACACACTTCAAGCTTCCAAATCCTGTGGAACGAGCCCCCTGCAGTGGACTGGGGCATCATTTTTTACAGTGTGGAATTTAGCACTCATTCTAAGGTACGATGCTGGTTCAGTGCTATTTCCTGAAGGACCTTCCTCATCATGTAGCCATGTACATATGGTTTGCACACTTAGCCAAGCACACCTGTTTGGTTGTTTTGTCCCAGCATGTGGTTTCTAAGCAAACCCCACAAGAACACATGTGAACACCCTTGAGAAAAATGCACAGTAGTCTCTGGTCAGTGATAATTAACAGTTCTGACTCGGGTTTAACTGGTTTATCTCAGAACCATAACCATGATCAAAATTTGCATGTCTAAGATTTCAAGTCTTGATTTTAGAAGTAAACCAAAATTTAGAAATTTTTGTTGGTTATGAGTATAAAAATTAATATTTTTTTTCTCTAAAAATGTTTTGTGCTTGTATTTTAGTTCCTGGCTATTGAACAACAGTCTTTACCTGTTTTTACTGTGGAAGGGCTGGAGCCCTATGCCTTGTTTAATCTTTCTGTCACTCCTTATACGTACTGGGGAAAGGGCCAAAAAACATCTCTATCATTTCGTGCACCTGAATCAGGTAAATTTAAAAAAGAAAATTAAAACAATAATAAACAATTTTTTTTCTTTGCCTGGTCTGGAATGGATAGTTAATACTAGTTAAAATAAGTTTCACTTTTATAGAAGTGTATAGGTTCAATGATCCTTCAATGACTTTGTGGAGATTAGAATAGTGAAATTAAATCCTTAAATATATTCCAAAGATGAATAGTTGAAAGATTAAGAACTATTGTTTTGTACTGTAGTGATATTTAAGAGGCAAAATATGCTTCAGGAATGTCTATAAAGCATCTTACTAGATGGATGGGCTCTGAAGAGCAATAGGTATTAACAATGCTGGCAACTCAGGGTTCTGAGGACAAGTAACTGGCATCCAGATTTTGTGCTTCTTAGAAATATATTTGAAAAAAAAAACATCAGCCTTATCTGCACAGGTGTATATCTCTTTGAAGTATACCAAGAATACTTACAGGCACCACACTTACATTAAAAATGTATTACCACCTATGCTTGATCCCCACATAGCACTAAGGTACACAAGACAGGTGTTATAATCTTGACTGTGGAAGTGAGAAAGGAAGCCCACTAGAGACTTGTGTGGAATAGCTGCTGAGCGGCAGGAACCTAATCCAGAGTTTTTGCTGGAGTTTCATTAATCTCACTGAAGGCATTTTTTGGCAAATATTGGTTAGTGATTGTATCATACTAATTTACCTTCTATAAACTTCTGGTAGAAGACCCAGCAAGTAGTAAGAGTTCAGTAGACAGAGAGATCCACTCAGAAGTGAACTTTTTATGGCACAATTTATTCAATAATACTTACCAATGAATCTCATGATAGGAACATAGTGGAAAATGGGCAATATTCTGCCCCAGGTAGCATTTGGATCAAGGTAGGCTTTAACATTGTCTTGGGCTTCCAGCTTTGGTGGTGCAGTTCTGTGGACATGAACTTGATTGTATCCCCGAGGGGATCCTCTAGAGGCCTATGACATCTGACAGATATTGAGAGTAGTAAGGAAGAATAAAGGGATTTGGTCCAAACCTCAGAATATTTGTGATATAGCAAACAATTATTTAGGCTCCCTGATCGTTATTAAGTCCTAGAATACTTCCTCTTAAGTAAGGAATAGGAATAGTTTATTTTTATGGAGTGTGGAAATGAATATATCTACTTCTAGTATAATAGAAACAAGGCCATGATAACCAAATTGAGAAACATGGACTGTAGCAGTCAAATAATGTTATAAAATCGTCAACTCTGTCAACATACTTCAAGTATTCCCAGAAGAGGGAGATGTACATGAATTGATGTGATTGCAAAGGTTTTTCAGTGCAGAAACATTAGCTGGATTGTGAGAGATGGTGTGAGAAGAGATAGGTCTTAACTACTGTTAGTTCATTATCATCATAGCAGGGAGCATGGTGGCCCACAGGTTGGCATAGCCCTGAATCTGAGAGCTTAATGTACTGATTCATGGGCATCAGGGAGAAAGAGGGACACTGCACCTGGCATGGGCTTTTGAAACCTCAAAGTCTGTCACCCCAAGTGGCACACTTTCTTCAACAAGGCCACATGGATTCTAACAAGGCCATACCTCCTAATTCTACTATGCATTCAAATATATAAGCAATATAAATATATATTTATATATATTTATATTATATATATTTATAAATACATAATATAATATATAAATATATATAATATATAAATATATATTATATATTTATATATAATTTATATATAAATTATATTAATTATAATAATAATAATATATATATATCCAAACTACCTCAAGGTATCATATGATAAGAGATGTACAGTGTAAAAGGAACTGCAGGTAGAATAGAGGTGTGAGTGAGGAACACTAGGAAGCAATGGGCCCGGAAATGGAGAAGGTGTGAGACCTTGCCAAGGACTTTCAAGACAGAAGAAGGATACATAGAATAGAAAGACTCAGGAATGCATAGCTTGGTTCAGCTGTAGCATAGCTGAGGATGGAATGCTCAAGCCATACTCTTGGGAGATCTGTTAGCCAATTCCACCACTTTCTGCTTCCTTTAAGGTTAGCATAATGAAGGTCAGAACCCATATATGCTGTAGTTTACCCCCTGAACTGGGTGAATAATCATTGCCTCCCTTCTTAACAATTAACATCAGGTAAACTGCTCTAGGATGAGAGTGGACGTTATACTTTCTTAAGAATAACCAGTCACCTTCCATTTGTTTGGGGGCACAGATGAGAAAGATGAGCTTGAATACTAGTAATAGGACATTGGGTAGGGTATAAGGACATCTTTGGATAGGATGTAAGGACATCATAAAGACTGTGGAAATATTAATATGGGCTTCTGAAGAAAACTGTAGATTATTACTCTAAAGTAGAGCCTTATGAATGAGAACAATGAACTTTAATTTTCTGGAATGAGAAATGCTTTTTGCCAAGAGGTCCACACCATGATCATGGGTTATAAAATTCAGCCTTGTGGTACATCTTCCCTGTCTGTGTGTCTACTCTTCAGTTCCATCAGCACCAGAGAACCCCAGAATATTTATATTGTCAAGTGGAAGATACACCAAGAAGAATGAAGTTGTGGTAGAGTTTAGGTGGAATAAGCCTAAGCATGAAAATGGCGTGCTAACCAAATTTGAAATCTTCTATCATATATCTAACCAAAGTGGCACAAATAGATCAACTGAAGACTGGATGTCTGCCAGTGTTACACCTCCAGTGATGTCTTTTCAACCTGAGGCCATGAGTCCTGGGTATACTGTTGCCTTCCAGGTAGGAGAGAGAAAGCAGAGATAGACACCCTTTTGATTTTTAGAAGTTATTTTCATTATTTTAAATCATGTTCTTGCATTTCTGCATGTACATATGCACACATATGTGGAGGTGCCTATAGAGGCCAGAGACACTGGATCCCTGGAATAGAGTTACAGGTAGTTGTGAGTCCCCCCGTGAGTACTGGGAACTGAATTTGGGTCCCTGAAAGAACAATAATTGCTCTTCATTATCTCCCCAGCTCCTGGGCTTTATAATCTTGATTTTTTTTTTGGTTGGGAGTCTAGCATTTAATGGCAGAGCCATCTTTCCAGCCCTGTGATAGAAATTTTAATAGTGTAATGATGGGTGGCTGCACTAAGACTTCTTACCTTGGCCTGGTGGTGGTGGTCCACGCCTTTAACATCAGCACTTGGGAGGCAGAGGAAGAGGAATCTTTGTAAGTCCAAGGCAAGTTTGATCTACAAACTGAAGGACTACACAGAGAAACCCTGTCTCAAAAAAACTAAAAACCAAACCAAACCAAACCAAAAAGGAATTTCTACACTGTTAATAATTTAATTTCACTGTGAGCAGAGAAATCAAGTGGTCAGAAATACATAGGGCAAAGAGTACAGCTTAGGTAAAGGATATTTTGACAACAGTCTTGCATTCAGAGTATTGTGTTTGAGTACTCATAGGCTACCTACCATGATCAATTGCTTTGTACTTATTATCACAATTGATCCCTGGGCCTGTCAGCTAAGTCCCAAGGCTGTTTGACTAGGCAATGATACGCCACATAATCCTGACCCAGACTCTACTCCTAGGTAGCTATGTGGATCCAAAATGAATGTATATAAAATACATACTTACTTTCAAATATAAGGAGGCTTGATTATTTTCTCCTTCTAATCCTCCTTTTAGGAAGTATAGGCAGTTTAAACTACCATAATTTATACAATTTTGTGTCTGTTAACTATTTTATATAACCTGATCTTGGAAACAGTTGAAGACCATGTATTTATTTAAAAATACTTAATTGATGAGTAAGCATTGTATATGTTTCAGGTATGATGACTATTGATTAGTTCCAGGTGTGGTGGCTAGTGACTAGTTGTGCCAGTAATGGGGAATGACTGACACAATCAAATTGATCAGTACATTAGCACACCTGTGTTACATAATAGTTCTCCACGCAAAGGAGATACTTACCATTCTTCATTTTTTTTACATCAGAAAACCAACTGTGGGTACAGCCCAATATTTTCTCCCTCAGTCATTTATTACAATATGCTTAGACATTAACGATGACTTCAAACTATTTATAATTAATATTAAGTGTATACAGTAAATATTTTGTAATTTATCAGTCACATAATTTACTGCTAATGAGAACATCTATGAATATATTTTTACTTTTTCTTCCTTTTTCTTTCTTTAGGTTCGAGTCTTCACATCCAAAGGGCCAGGGCCATTTTCTGATATAGTAATGTCTAAAACATCAGGTATTTGTTATCTAAAAATCTATAAATGACAATTTAAAAGTATACATTTTTTATTGGTATGTTTAAAAGTAGGAATGGCAGCTCTGGGTTAAAAATTAAAGTCAGATAAAATACTTTTTTTCCCCCACACCGAAGTAGTCTGAAGAAACTTAGAATCAGAGGTCCTAAGAGTTTTTTGTTGAGCCTGACATGTTAGACGGACCTGAAGTGGCCCATGGATTTTCAACATGGCTGGTGGTTTCTAACCTGAAGCTTGTTTCTTATGTGTACTGTCTGTTTTTCACTTGCAGAAATCAAGCCATGTCCATATCTCATATCTCTTCTCGGCAATAAGATTGTGTTTCTAGACATGGATCAAAATCAAGCTGTGTGGACATTTTCCCTGGAGGGAGACGTCAGCACAGTGGGGTACACAGCAGATAATGAAATGGGGTATTTTGCTCAAGGGGACTCACTCTTCCTTCTGAATTTGCACAATCATTCCAGCTCCAAGGTATTTCCCTTTGTGATTCCTTTGAAGTGAAGGATGTAATTAAAATGGTTGGCCAATGGGGAAGCCTTTGAGATTAGAATGGTTGAAATAGCAACTAAATGTGTGGTAATTTAGCCATACATAAATACAGAAAGGGTTTGTGCATGTGTTAGTCAAGACTGGTTATTGGGTTTAAGGTACAGTTCTTGCTTCTCGAGCTACTGAGGATGTTAGCTTCTTTTAGAACAAGTATCTGAGAGAATCAACCTAAAGAGAAAAGAGAAAGTTTTCTTTTGACTCAGTTTTAGAAGCTTCATCTACAGTCCTTTGGCCTTGTTGGTTTGAGCCTGTAGTAAGCACGTACTTCATGGTAGGTAGTGCCCCGAGCAGTTCAGCTGTTCATCTCTTATTCAAGAGAGGACAGAAAGAAAGAGGCCAGAATTCCACAGTCCCATAGCCAGTGACCCCAAGACTCCTCATAAAGCACCCCCTTTAAAAGGCTTACTTCTCAATAGCTGCAAGGTTTGGACCATGTCTTCAACACATGGGCTTGTGAGGGTTGGACCTCCTAGATCTGAACTCTACCAGGAGACAAAACATTACAGTCCTTGATCTTCACAAAGCGTTGTGACTAATATAATGTTGTGGGGAATATACAGCGTGAAAAAATGGCTAGAGTACAGTTATCTCAACATAGAATGAGTGAGGCTTGGTGTTACAGACAGGTTCAATGAGTAATGATATGAACAGTTAAGGAAGTGCACAAATGGATGACCCCTCTTCTTGTCTGTCCCCCATGTTAAGCTTTTTCAGGATGTGCTGGTTTCTGACATTGCAGTTATTGCTGTTGATTGGATTGCAAGGCACCTCTACTTTGCTCTGAAAACATCACAAAATGGAACACAGATATTCGATGTTGACCTTGAACACAAGGTGAAATCTCCCAGGGAGATGAAGACTTGCAAAAGACATACAACAATAATTTCTTTCTCTATATATCCTCTTTTAAGGTATGAATATCTTCATTGCAATGAAAGATATATAGATTTTAATGTAGTATCACTGCTTAATATTGGAAGCTAACGATGGAAAACTAAGATGCTTATTTTTTTGTTTTGTAGAGGGGATCACATAGTGCATACTGACACTGAACTGGCTGGGTAGCCATTGATGACCAGAACTCCCTCCCTAGCTTCCTGTTTTAGCTACTGGGTGCCAGGACTACATGGTTGGGAGCTGCATTAAATTATAATAAATAATTCTGAGCCAAGATTGGTGGTCCAGATGAGTCATTCCAATTACTCAGAAGCCAGAGGCAGGAGCATTGTGGGTACAAGGCCAACCACCGTGATTTAGTGAGACTCCCTAACTCAAAATGTAGAAAATAAGAGTAGGAAGTAAGTCTCAGAGATAGGATTCTAATCTAGACTCCAGGCTTCATCTCTAGCATACACATTTTGATTCCCACAACTAACAGTTAAGCTTATAATCTTAACACACATTTAAAATTTGACTAATACACAGGCTAATTAGCAGAAGGAAGAGCATAACCAATTTTTATATGGGTGAATTTTATAACAGTGGCAGGTGGTAAAGACAAGATGTAGATGTGACCAAGACAGGATGGGCTTCACAGGAGGCCAGCAGCTGTGGCCCAATGAGAGCTCTTCTGGGTTTGTCTATCTTCATAAAGTTCATACCTTCATAATATAGTCTTCAGACTATATTATTAAGCAGCTGAGTGTCAATTTTTCTAGCTTGGAAAGGATGCTTTTAATTGTACCAAAAGCATGGGCATGAGCCATTTTGAAACTAAGTTGTTTATTGGCATTAAGAAACAGAAATAGACACCAGTTCTTGATGAAGCTTGGTGAAAAAAAGTTATCTTTGATTGGGCTCTGAGGAAAGAACTTGCACCAGGAGGATACTGTGCCATCAGCATGGGCAAAAGAGACCCCAGCAAGATGTGGACAAAATGTCCTGGTAGGACTTCTTTATGCACACCGACCAAGAGGAAGACAAGAAGCACCCTAACTCCTCAGTCAACAAGTCTAATATCTTTAGAGCCCAGGGTGTTGGCTGTAACACATTATTTAAAACAAACAAACAAACAAACAAACAAACACCACTGGGCATCACTGAGTTGGACTTCCTGTGACCTTCTCTATTTCAGAAGGAAGTCATTTGATGTTTGGAAATAATTACTCCCAAGGCTGCACTTGTCTTCTTATGCATGGTTGATCTTCGTTAGAAAGTAATATTTGAAGTGACATGTTTTTCTTCATTAAGTTAAAGGAATGTTCCCCCTCTTCCTAACAGTCGCTTGTATTGGACAGAAGTTTCAGATCTGGGCCATCAGATGTTCTACTGCAATATTAGCAATCACACCTTGCATCACGTTCTGCAACCCAAGGCCTCAAACCAGCATGGAAGGAGCCAATGTTCTTGTAACGTGACAGAATCTGAGTTAAGTGGGGCAATGACTGTGGATACCTCTGACCCAGACAGACCATGGATATACTTTACCAAAGGGCAAGAGATCTGGGCCATGGATCTGGAGGGATGTCAGTGTTGGCAAGTCATCATGGTACCTGCTATCCCTGGTAATGTGTTGATGTATTCATATCTTCTCCTCTTCTTTTTGATGATAGGTTCCACGTAACCCAGGGTGGCCAGAAATTCACTCAATAGCCAAGGATGCCTTTGAACTTCGATTTTCCTTCCTTTACCTCCCAAGAGCTTGGATTACAGATGTGTGTCACCAGGTTTAGTTTCATGAAGTGCTGGCTATCAAACCCAGTAGTGTGTGTTAGGCAATCTCAGTTGAGCTATATTCCCAGCATGTATATCCACATTTATAACAGCAGTTTCTCTTGTCCGTTAGAAAGGGCTTGCAGAGGTTGGGGAGATGGTTCGATTAAACAGGGAGATCTCTATGTTTAGGAGAATTGATGAACTCTGGGTTCATAAATTATAATCTTAGCTTCCATAGTGGCACATGTTTTTAATCCCAGTACTTGGGCGGTAGAAACAGGCAGATCTCTGTGAGTTTGAGGACAGTCTGGTTTATGTAGTGATTCCAAGACAGACAGCCAGGACTACATAGAAAAATCCTGTATAAAACAACAACAACAACAACAACAACAACAACAACAACAACAACAACAACAACAAACTAGACCAAAATAAAACAAAACAAAAACCAAATTATAATCTTAATCCTCACAGTATTTGACTAGTCTAAAAATGGGCTAGTTACTAGAAAGAAACCCATAGCAAATTGACCTCTGGCCTCTTTATATGCACACAAGTGCACACAAACGTATGTGCTCACACTCATGCATACATACAGAAGCATAAACACATGTATATATGTATATACCATAAGAGATCACAAAACAAACAAAACAAATTTAAAAGGAGTATTATTGCAGGTTTAGATAAATTGATCAATCTGCAGAACTTTTTTTTTTTTTCAAGCACGAGGACCTAAGCTTGAGTTTCTTCTACATACATCTGTAATCCTGCAGTGGCATGATGGGAAGCAGACAGGCAGAAAGGCAGAGAGGCAGAGAGGCAGAGAGGCAGAGAGGCAGAGGCTGGTGAGTTACTAGAAGCTCATCAGTCAGCTAATATAAGCTATTTGGTCATGGTCCAGACTAAAGGAAGTTGCAATGCCAATGTTTACTTTGATTTCACTGGGTCCAAAAAAGGTGAGAAAACATTGTTGAGCCAAATGGCATAACATACTTTTTTTTTTTAATGTTGAAAGGTTTAAAACTTCGCAGTTTTCTTAGCAAAAAAGTAACTTCATATATTATTTAGAGCAGAAAACTTAAGGTGCTTAATTCTATGTTATTTTGTTTAATTTTTTATCCTTTAATGTTTTCTTTGTGTTTTGAATCATCAGGAAAAAGAATCATTAGCTTAACCGTGGATGGGGAGTCTATATATTGGATCACGACAACAAAGGATGACACACGAATTTATCAAGCAAAGAAGGGAAGCGGGCTCATCCTCTCCCAGGTGAAGGCCCCTGGGAGTAAGCATATCTTGGCTTACAGTTCAGCTCTGCAGCCTTTTCCAGGTAATAGAGTCGTCCACACAACATGCTTGTTCCCTTTCAAGGCTTTCTGTCCCTCCAGTCTCTGTTAGGCCCTCACTTCTACCCAACAAACAGCCTGCCTGCTGTTTACCCTGACTCACAAATGTACACAGCTTGGACTGCAGTAGGCAACGTTAGAAATGGGAGCCTATGACCTGTTCTGTCCACTTGTCCTCCATCTCTTCTTTGTGGTTTAGGCCTTTCAGTAGTGTCAAAAGCATTGCACAAAGCCTCTGCTCTCTTGCAAAGTCAAGTACTGTGTTTGTAGATCTATAATGTATTATGTATTACATACTAAGATTAAATAGACTGCCTTGTAAGACACATTATAAGAAGTTCTTTAGAGAGAAGGAAAATGACTTGGGTCAGAAGCTCAGATCTATGTTATGATAGAGGAATTTCAGAGAAGTGAGTAGTGGAAGAAAACAAGAATGATTATTTTTCTTAGTTGTTCTAAATGTAAGGTTGTTGACATTAATATCAACAGTGATTTTATTATGCCGTGTGTGTGTGTGTATGTGTGTGTGCTTATAATTGTGTGCATGTGTTTTTACAGCTACAATCCTTGTCTTTTAACTTGGATAGGAAATAAAGAGCACATTGAGTGAGGAAGGAGAAATAACACAGTGTTCACCTACAGATGACGTGATCAACTACACAGAAAATCTGGAAAAGCTAGCAAGAACATTTCTCCCAAAACTCACAAGTTATCTGGCAAGTCCGTAGAATGCTGCAAATTCAATTTTTTCAGAAACAAACAAGTCAAATTTGCAATAAAGTGAGACTATTTGTGTTAGCAGCTCCCCAAATGAAATACTTGTACATAAATCTAACAAAATATTTACAAACCATAAATGACAAATTCTACCAAATTCAGGTGGGAGTACTAAAAAGAAAATGAAGTAAATGTTCCGAGAGATTACGTTCATGGATATGAAGTCAAGATGTCACTTCTCCCTAATTTGATCTGTCAGTGCAATACAGTCTTTCAGCATCGAGGAAACAATCTGTGGTATTGAGAAGCACACTGTAATGTTTGTATGAAGATTAAAAAAGAAACTAACATAATATCAAAGGAAAAGTATAACATCAATAAGTATGAACTAACCTGAAGACTATCTACAAAGTTATAGTTATCAAGGCCCTAAGGCATTGAAAGACAGTGAATATAACTAAATAAACAATAGTGTAACTACACAGCTTGGAAACAGATCCTCATAAACACAGTCAAGGAAATCTTTGACAAGGAAATGTTGGGGATAAAAGTAATATAATGACGAAAGGAGAATATTTATAACAAGTTAAGTTAGAAAAAACCTTTTAATCAACATAAAAATTAGTTCATGGTGAACTATAAACCTAAAGGTTTATATTTGGAAAAAAAAAAGAGCCATGAAATTGTAAAAGATGTGGAGAAAACACACAAGCATAGAGGCAATGAAAGAAAGCAAACTGAAAAGATCTCCTCTCCTATTATATGACTGCAACTGCATGACATTCTGCAAATGCAGAAATCACAGCCACAGTGTGTTGATTGGCTTTATCAACTTGATACCAGCTAGAGTCACCTGGGAAGAGAGCATTCCTCCATTGGGGAATTATTTCTATCAGACTGGCCTGTGGGTCGCCATCTTTTTCTTCTTTTATTGAAAATAGTTTTTTTCTCATATAAAATATTTTGGGTACAATTTCCCCTCCCTCTACTTTTGTCTCCCATCTGGACCCACCCCTTTTCTGTTTCTCAGCATGTTCTTAGCTGCTATTTGACGTAGGAGGGTCCAGCCCACTGTGGGTGACACCATCCTTATGCAGGTGTGTCTGGGGAGAATAAAGAAAGCAGGCGAGCAAGCCAGAGGAAGCAAGACAAAAACAGTGTCCTGTTTTAGCCTCTTGCTTCAGTTCCTGCTGTGGCTTCCCCAAATAACAGACACCCAAATAACAGGGTGAAGCCAAATAACCCTTTCTTTTCCTAGCTGGTTTTGGTAAGGATTTTTCATAGCAACTAAGAAGAAAACTAGGACAGACAGGTAGTAATGGAATCAGTGGTCACTGGGGTTGAGGAGAAAAGGGATATGTAGGTAGAGCACAGAGTGTATTTAAGGTAGTGAAATGCCTCTGTAGGATTCTGTAAGGGTAGGACCATGCCATAAGACATTTTCTAAATCATCAAACATACAACATTCAACAGAGAAGCCTGATATAAACTATTCCCTTTAGGCAATAATATTTTCCAGTAGGCTCATTGACTGTAAATCAGATGGTGCTTTGAGGGGCGTTATTGGTAATGAGGGAGTCTATGCATTTATTGGAACATATATGTGAGAGCTCTCTAATTTCATATCAATTTTGCTGTGAACCCCAGACTGCACTAGCAAAAAATGTTGATTAAGAAAAGAAAATGCTAGGCCTTTGCCTGCAAGCATAGCAGAATATTATTAATAGTGTCAAGGATTGGTCCTCTCCCATGGAATGGGTCTCAAGTTGGACCAGTCATTGGTTGGTCATTTCCTCAATCTCTGCTCCATCTTTATCCCTTCACACCCTGTAGGCAGGATAAATTTGGGGTTGAAGGTTTGTTGATCAGTTGGTGTCCACCCTCCACTGGAAGTCCTGTGTGGCTCCAGGAGGAAGCCACTTGATCAGGGGTTGGGGGCCTACAATTGGAATGTAAAGTGAATAAATAAATAAACGAATGGAAAAGTTGATACAAATATGTGAGCAATTAGTAAAATAACTCAATTAAAGACTCCACCAAAACAATGAAATATTCAAAAATTTAAATTTTGTCTGCATGATAGTTACATGTTCTGAATTACAGAGTTGGGCTTTGTAAGTCAAGCAGAAGAGCAAATTGTAGCACAAAATAAATACTAGAGTATAAGCTTGTGGTTAAACAAGGAAATAAAGCAACCAATGTGCACGGGGCGGGGGGGGGGGTGGAGGAATGAAAACAAGATGCAATCTCTGTTTGCCGTTGAAATACAGCCCCAACACATACCTAACAGAAAAGGTCCTAAGGTTAGCATGAGTTTTTACTACAGAAACTCATTACAGTCTAAGATGCTATCAGTGTGGAAGCTTCCCCTTTACCCAGCTGGTCTTTGGGAAGAGTGCTTTACCCCCATCTGCTGGAGACTTTAGGCAATTACTAGTTTCTTTGCTTCTTCAAGATGTAAAGGATTTGAAAAATGGAACAATGGAAGGAAGATGGGGGGGGGGGGTGGACAGGGAGTAAAATCTTTCCTTCTGTGCCAAATGACATTTCCAACATTTTAATATATCTACCATATTAGTTGAATAAAAACAAATAACATTACTCTTTGAGTAAGTTATTTTGCCCCATTTTTTCCTAATATAAGGATCACATTGCTTATTTAGACCAGAAGTTAGCACAAATGAATAGCATCATGTGACTGAAGAGGGGCCCATTCTGTATCATTAGTGAAATCATCTTTCTCCAAATCCTCAGGCCTTCCCAGTGTCCTCAAAGTTAGAATCAGGGGTTGTTTGTGCACCCCCTCTTCTCAGGAATCAAAGGTGTAGGTTGAGCTGAGTATGCTTTGCTCACTTTGGAATCCAGAACTGGAATCTCCACATTAGGGTCATTTCCCAACAGCTTATGATCTATGATAGTAGATAACATTCAGTTGAAACGTGGAGCATCAGGAAGTAGAACGATACGTAAATATCTGTGAATTAGAAAACTCTCTCTGTAGCAAAACTGGAGTCACCTTCTCAAGAGCGTGGAGGTGTGAGCTCAATCAAATATTTGGTGCTTAGACATTCCTCTTCTAAGTTTCTTGTTAGATGCAAGGGATGCATTTATAGTTTGCAAGCACCAGTTAGTAAAGATTGTAGCTAAAATGTATCACTCTCTCTTCTGGAACTCTGGGCAAGCCCAGTCTGAGATTCCAAAGCTCCACATTCTACTGGTGGACCAAGCAATAAAGTATCAAACTAAAAATGAATGTGTCTAGTGTCGTGGTGGAAGAACACAGGTCTGTGGTGGGGACACAGACGTCATGCTCTCCCCTGTGTTAGAGCAGAGTCAGGGCTTCCCTAGAGATATGATACATGAAGAAGATCATTCCAGACTGTGGAGGGAGCCTCCACCAGGGGACAGACAGGTGGGAACCTAGCATAGCTTGCAGACAGTACAATGTGAGCAGAATAAAGTGTAACTTTGCAGAGTTAAGAGTTGTTGTCAAGAGATAAGACAGAACAGTGGACAGGAGATGTAAACTCTAGTAGACAATGGGACAATGGGAGTAGGTAGAGAATTGTTAGGTTTCAGATTGATGATTGATGTGGGAGCCTATTATAGGTGATGCCTCCCTTGGGTGGGTGGTCCTGGACTGTATAAGAAAGGAGGCTGAGCAAGGTACAAGGAGCAAACAAGTGTTTCTACATGGCCCCAGTGTCAGTTCCTGCTTCCAGGCTCCTGTGTTCAGTTCCTGACTTGGATTCCCTCAGTGACAGATTATAAAGTCTGTACAGCATAAATAAGCCCCATTTCCCCTTAAAATTGGTTTTTAATCGGTGTTTTATTACAGCAACAGAGCAGCAAACTAACACAGAAATTGGCAGCCTCTTCTAGGCCGAAGCTCCAAAATACACCTGTAGTTCCCTCCAAGAAAGGCTGTCAATTCGACAAGGAGTCAATTCTACTGGGTAGTTTATGTCAACTTAACACAATGTCACTGAGAAGAAGGAACCTCAGCTGAGGAATTGCCTCCAAAAGACTGAGTGGTGGCCATGTCTGTGAGGTATCTTGTCCATTAGTGATTGTTATAGAAAGGCTTAGCCCACTGTGGGAAGTGCTACTCTTGGGCAGGTGGTCCTTCCTGGGCTATACAAGAAAGTAGATGGAGTTACCCATGAGGCTCAAGCTACTAAGCAGTATTAATACATGGAGTTTGCTTTCAAGTCCTGCCTCCATGTTTCTGACGTGGTTTCCCTTGATGGTGGATTATAAGCTGCAAGCTGAAATAAATCTCTTCCGTTGCTTTTGATCAATGTTTTCTCACAGTAGCGGGCACAAGCTAGAAGAAAGGAAACCGTCATTGTGCTGTGGTGTGGATGGGCTAGAACACACATTCCTTCCTATTCCTATTGTAGTTGATGTGACTGCTGCTTCCTCAGGGTTCAGGGTGTGACATATCTGGTTGGGTGTTGTACGTAGGTACTCTCTCATGCCATCAGGACCGTGATTTCTGGTTTTCCTACATTTTTTTTTTTTTTTTTTTGAGACATGGTCTGTCTAGGTACTTGAAGTTAGTCTTGAACCCATTATGTCATCCAAGCTTACCTCAAACTCTTTTTTTTATTTTAATGCCTTTATTAGCATATATTAATTATACACAGCAGTGGGCTACATTATGGCATTTTCATACACGTACGTAGCATACTTTGATCGTACCCACACAATTCCTTCTCTTAGTCTTTCACTCTTGCTAATATTCTTCCTCCTCATCTACTGTTTTATATGATTTTAAAGTTTTTTTTATTTACTCATGTGTGTGTGTGTGTGTGTGTGTGTGTGTGTGTGTGTGTGAATGCAGGTGCATGCTTGTCATGATGTGTTTGTAGAGGTCAGAGGACAATTTTTAGGAGTCCTTTCTCTTTTACTGTGGATTCTGGGGATCCAACTCAGGCTGTCAGGTTCGTAGGAAGTGCCCTTACCCTCTATGCCATCTTGCCAGACCCCATCCCCTAATTTTCTACTTACCTGTCTTTTATTTTTTTTGTAAACCAATGAATTTCACTAGCGTTATTTACAGTTGTATGCATCAGAGCATGTATACTTATCGGTGACCCTATCACCAAATAAAATATCTCCTTCTTATCAACCATTATTTGTATATAAATCTTTATAGAGACTCTATGAGCCTTTCGCACTTTAATGACTAGGTGTGAACACGTCAAATTTTGTGATGATCCTATGCAGGTGGTCACAGCTACAGCGAATTTAAGAGTGCAATAACATGGCACACACAATTGTTAGCATCAAACCCTTGACCCTTTTGAGCCTCTGCCTCCCAAGCGCTTTTATGACAAGCATGTGCCACCATGCCTGTAATAAAGCCTCAAGCTTTGCTAGTATGTCTTCTAGTAAGTTCTTACAAGATTGCTCTTGCTCCTAGTGATATGGTGGCTGCATCTTAGTCAGGGAGATATTGAGGGTCAGGGATGTCTTGCAGAATATTTGCCCTTCATTATCAGCTAGGCAAATGCCACTTTGGAAGGTTCACAAAGTAGACACCTACCAAGACCGTGCAATTGCACTTTGGAAGATGAGTTTTCTCTGGGTGTGCTATCCTAAACATAAGACATGTGAGTGTAGAGAAAAGGAGGAGTGCACGGAGGAGGATCGAGAATAGTGTGCCAAAGCCAGGGTCTCAAAGTAGACACACTATCAAAAGCCTCTCATATTTATCATTTCAATTTAAAGTTCTGTGTACTTCACAAAGTTGTCTCTAACATTTGCTATTACCCTTGTTAGATGAACCTACTATTCCTTTTTTCTTATTGTTTTAGATAAAGGATATCTGTCTCTAGCTTCAGATATGGTAGAAGCAACTATATTGAATGCCACCAACACCAGCCTCACACTCCAATTACCTCCAGTCAAGACAAACCTCACGTGGCACGGTATTACCAGCCCCACGTCAACGTACCTGGTTTACTATACAGAAGCTAACAGGGCGAACAGCTCTGACAGGAAATACAGAATGCTGGTAAGCCAGGAGCTGGCTGCTTTTGTCTCTATAAGATGCTCTTACTTGATGTAAACCTTTTAATCATGTGTTCTGACAAAGATATTTTAAGCTTCTTTGTTTAAAAATTTTTTTCCAGTCAGTGACTGATCAAAGCATATTGGTTTCTAGCCTTCTTGCCTGGGAATAAGTTCAACATTAGGGAAACTTATTAACACTAGCTATGGGTTGTCATGGTAACTGTTTCTTGCAGGTCCCGAGAGAACAAAATTTATTTCCCTCTGTAATTGTCCCCAAGAGTGATAGAGCCTTTTCCTAGGACCTAGTTGTGTGGAATAGTAGACATGCAGTAGACAGTGCATTCATTTTTTTTCTCTCTGTCTCTGAGACATCATTTTACTGTATAGTACTAACTGGCAGAGAACTAGCCCCATAGCCCAGGCTAGCCTTGTGTTTACTGTGGGATGCCTTGCCTCTGGTGTAATATATGACATTACAGGCACATATCACTGTGCCTGGATGTAGCTGTTTCTTGGATGAATGAATTAACACTATTCACCTCAATACCAGTGTATTTGGTTGCCCTTTGGTCATTAGCATAAAGGAATAACCTGTGTTCCACATTTTCCTTTGTAATTGTTTTATTTAACCAATTTAAAGAAGGGAAATTGACCATCAGCCTTAGGCATTAGATACTGTGTGTTGCCATAAAGTGTACATTATGCTAAAGAAGCTATGTCACAGTGCAGGGCATTTTTTTTTGTATTAGACCAACTATAGTTTCCTGTCTATAAATTGATTAAGCCAAGTGTAAGTCAGGTACTCTTCACCTTGGCTTCACACAAGACATCAGTCAGGATTTCCAAGAGTGGTACCCAAGCACATGTACAGAAACCTTGGAGGGTTTAAAGCACAGGCAGCATTGAGAAGCAGAGCCTCCAGGATGTTGCTTAGTCCAAAAGACTTGATTTCTGAGAATGTTTAACTGCACTTATTTGATCTTTCATTATGTTCACATAACTTTGCAAACTGACAATCCCACATTGCGAGACAACGAGAATAAAATGCTGTTTCTCGTCCGGATCTCACCACCTTGTGTGTGTGGGAGTCATTCCATATTTGCTGAGAGTAGCCAGCTAATCATCTGTCACTAATTCATGGAGACAGCAAACAAGTCAAGTCTGTTAGATTAAGACAGTAGTATCAAGCAGTTCAGAATAACTGTTTTCAGTCATTTGTATGAAATACAAGAATTGAATAGTTAATGAAAAATTCAATGACAGGAATCACAGGAGAATGTAGCCCGGATTGAAGGTCTGCAGCCATTTTCTACGTATGTGATTCAGATAGCTGTGAAGAACTATTACTCAGATCCTTTAGAACATTTACCTCTGGGAAAAGAGATTCAAGGAAAAACTAAAAGTGGAGGTGAGTTATGGGATGCTGTAGGATTCTAGTGTGGAATTCTATGATATGCATAATGTCCATGTCTGTATTTTTCTTCTGAACTCTAAGTAATCACCATTATGGGGGTGCTTAAAGTTCAATAAGAACTGTGAACTCTGAGAAAACACCTGAGCGACTTGACCCTGGCTCTAACCCTTGACAGGACTGAGTCCAGCAAAGCACAAAGAAACTAGAAGGTAAGACATCAAAAATGTAGATTGACCAAGAAGCACATGCAGTGTCACTCTCCTCTCATGTAATCAGAGGTTTCTGCATATGTGACAGGATAAGAAAACCAAGATATAATGTGAATTTTGCCCAGTGCCCTGGGGCTTAAAATAATACAGCCTCACAGTCTTCGAAATAGAAGATTGAGACTCCGAAGGCTGGAAATCGTTTCTCTCAGCTGTTTTTGATGGTTGTCACAAAGCTTTCTCGAATTTCATAGTTCATCACTGCCTGTAGACTTGATCTGGGGTCAGAGAATGATTTGGTCATTAGGCAAAAATAGACAACATCTTTTCAGGCAGCCTGCTCACTTCCCATTATGTAAGTGGCCAACTTTCCTTTGGGCCTCTGTAACTCGCTCTGCTCACATGATAGCACTGTTCCTCAACTGACTCTTGTTTCTTTCCACCACCTAGCGATGTTGCAATGTCCCTTATCCTTCAATACTGTTTATTTCAGTGCCCGGGGCAGTTTGTCATATCAACACAACAGTGCTGTCGGACACCAGTCTCCATGTATTCTGGACAGAGTCGCATAAGCCAAACGGACCCAAAGAGTCAGTCCGCTATCAGCTGGTTGTGTCATACCTGGCTCCAATTCCTGAGACTCCTCTAAGACAGGGTGAATTTCCAAGTGCCAGGCTTTCTCTACTTGTCACTAAACTATCTGGTGGACAACTCTATGTGCTGAAGGTATTAAGTGTCCTGGGCACATTTTTTTTTTTTTGTTAATTGGTTATTTTATTTATTTACACTTCAAATATTGTCCCCCTTCCAGTTCTCCCTTCTGCAAATTCCCCATCCCATCCTGCTCCCCTTTGACTCTAAGAGGGTGCTTCCCCACCCACCCACCCACTCCTACTTCACCCCTCTAGCATCCCCTAATGCTGGGGCATCAAGCCTCCGTAGGACCAAGGGCCTCCCCTCCCATTGATGCCACATAAGGCCATCCTCTGCTACATATGTAGCTGGAGCCATGGACCTATCCATGTATACTTTTTGATTGGTAGTTTAGTCCTTGGAAGCTCTGGGGGGGGGGGGGAGTCCAGTTAGTTGATATTGTTGTCCTTCCTAAGGGGGTAGCAATCCCCTTCAGCTCCATCAGTCCTTCCATTAAACTCTTCCATTGGGGTCCCCAGGCTCAGTCAGATGGATATCTTCATCTGTCTTAGTCAAATGCTTTTGCAGAGCCTCTCAGAGGTCAGCCATGCCAGACTCCAGTATGTGAGCACTTCTTGGCATCGACAGTAGTATCTGGGTTTGGTGTCTGCAGAAGGGATGGATCTCAAGGTGGGGTGGTTTATACATGGCTTTCCCTTCAGTCTCTGCTCCATTTTTGTCCCTGTGTTTCATTTAGACAGGAACAATTCTGGGTTAAAATTTTGAGATGTGTGGGTGGTTCCATCCCTCAACTGGGGACCATGCCTATCTACTGGAGGTGGTCTCTTCAGGTTCTATATCCCCTCTGTTGGGTATTTCAGCTAATGCCGTCCCTGTTGGGTCCTGGGAACCCCTGGCTTCCCTGTTGTCTGGGACTTTCTAGTGGTTGTCCACTCTGCCCCCCCATTCTCCACCCCCTACTGCTACATATTTCTGTTCATTCTGCTGACCCTCTGGACTTCTCTCCTATCTCTTCCCATACCTGATTCTGCTCCCCTTTCCTCCCTCCCTCTTCTCTCCCTCCCAAGTCCCTCTTTCTTTCTACTTCCCTGTCCTGGGCACTTCTAATTGCCATATTTAAGATCATGTTCTGAGAAAACTAAGATGCTTTTTCTTATTTATTTATTATTTATTTTTAACAAAAAGGTTCTGGCCTGCCACCCGGAGGAAATGTGGTGTACTGAGAGTCATCCTGTCAGTGTCAACATGTTTGACACACCGGAGAAACCTTCTGCCTTGGTTCCAGAGAACACTAGTCTGCAGTTAGATTGGAAGGCTCCGTCTAACGTTAACCTCACCAGATTTTGGTTTGAACTCCAGAAGGTAGACTTTTGATGCAAATCCTTGTTTTATGATCTGCAATAATCTGGAAAATTTTTTTTGTATGACTAGAATGTTCTCTTGTAAAAATCAACAATGCTTGCCAACATTTATTGTCTCAGATTGGCATGAGAAGCAGTAAATTATCCGGGTAAAGTTCTGTCCAAAATAGCATTCAAGGTTCAGTTTGCTTTGAAGGGATGGCAGTGTGACTCAAGGGTAAAGGTGTTTATTGTCAAGCCTGAGGTCTTGAGTTTGATCCATGGGACTCACAGAGAAGAAGGAGAGAATCTGTTCTCACAGATTTTCTTCTGATTTCTAGACACAAGTCTTGGCACAGGTGTATCTCCACTCCCACTCCCTCCCACATTAAATAAATGCAATAAAAATGTGACTTTCAGAAGACTCATATAGGGGCTGGGGATATAGCTCAGGACTTAAGAGCTCTGACTACTACTCCAGGGGACCCAATTCAATCCCCACATGGCTACTCACAGCTGTCCCAGGGGATCTGACTCTGTCTTCCGGCCTTCAAAGAGAACCAGGAACATACATGGTGTATGGACATAGATTCAGGCCAACCACTCTTACACATAAGATTATAAGAACATGTAAGTCATCTTACTGATTTTATATTAAGTAAAATATGAATTATTAATAAACTTTATTTATATGTTTTCACCTTTAAAATCCATCACAATGGGATGTTTTCTATGAAAAATATACTAAGCCAATGAGCAAAAAGCCAAAACCAAGTTTAGAAGTGTGCTTTCAACATTTAAGTAGGGTAGAGCAACAGAAGAGGATGAAGTGTGAAGCCGCTTTATTCCCAAACAGTTTACTGTGAATGCATCAAGTTTAAAATGTTTCTTTATTCAGAATTCTTGATGATTTATTAAATCAACACCGAAGCTGATGTTTAAGATGTCAGTTAACTGGGCCCTGTACAGGAAGTTCACACTGGCTTTCACAGTGCTGCACCAAGAATAGATTATTAAGATTTTGTAATTGTTGTTTGCTGTTTTTACCAATGCTTAGTTGTGCACATGTCTGTATGTTCACAGGCTTATGTAAAGGCTGTTTGAGACCATCTTGTTTTGGAGTTAAAGCAAATTAGAACTGTAGAGATCTTACATTTAAAAACAAGTCAAATTGTTCCCTTTTTGCACATTTATTTTTTGAAACAAAAATTTAATTGATTATTTAATAATTTACTACATGACCACTACATATTTGATAGCGTTCACACCATTCCCCTCTCTTACCTCCTCCCACTTCTTCTTGACAATTTCATAGATGGATATTTTCTATTTTGACCTCATCTCTCTGCCACTCCTCTTTCTTAGGCCCTCCCCCAGGCCCCCAGAAATCCCCTTTCTAAAACATCCTCCTCCTCCTTTAGAGTTTATCTTAGTAACCTGCTGAGTTTAAGCAGGGTTGCTTTCTTGTACACAGCATGGAGCTATTTACTGGATCGTGGTCAACTCACCTGTGTCTCTATTCTTGAAGAAAAATAACCCCTTTACCCAGGCAACCAATAATTATGAGTAGCTCATCAGCTAGGGGAGGGATGCCAAGTGTCTCTTTCCCACCTGCGCTCACATGTTGACAATGATCTTGTTCTTATTCAATCCCCTTCTGCTGCCCTCTGTGTCTGTTTCTTGTCCAACAGTAGCCCCCTCTGCTTTTATGTCACCTACATTCCACTGTTTCCTTAAAGTTTCTCCCTCCCATGTCATGGTCTCTTTTCTCTTTGTAGGTTTTTAAAATGTACTACACACACACACACACACACACACACACGCATGTATATCATATATCATATATATATACATAAATGTATATATATCATACACACACATGTGTGTGTGATTTTACTCTTTTTGGATAAGAGTGAGGAAATAGAGGATCAAGTACTGAGTATTGAGTATGTAGCCTTTTTTCTTTTTTTTATACTGAAATTGTTTTAATGACTTACCTATTTGAAGTGATGACTTTATAAAAGTAAAAATAAATTGGAGAGATTGGAGGGTTATTCTCTTTTGGACTTATAAACTTAATTCAGTTCAGTGTAAAGTCAAGGGGAGAGGATACTGCTGCTGCTTCTCAGATTGGAGAAGATGCGAGGCATAACACTGGGTAGGTAACTCATTGTTGGGATGAGAAGACACAGACTGAGATAGATACTATAATGAGTCATATGCCACCAGTGAGGGCATGTCTGCAAAGAAGAGTCCCAGGGCTGACACACCCCTAGAACAGTTCTACTTGGGTGATGTCCACCCAAGGAAGGAGCATGAGTCATTAAGTCAACCGTCCCATTGCTCAACATCTGGGGAGGACAGCAGACAGGGCCCTCCTGGTCCAGTCCTCATGGCATCAAGGAAGTGAGTTCACTGCTACACTTTCTCTGTCCACCTATTTTTTTCAGTACAGAGCCATCATGGACCACATTGAGAAAGCCATGAGGCTACTTGAGTGTGTGGCAATACACACTTTTAATTACAGCTTGTGGAAGGAGGTAGGAGAATCATGAGTTTGAGACCATCCTGGACCATATACAGCAAGACTCTGCTCTTGAAAAATGACATCATGAAGGTCACAGTAGTCCTTTGTGTTTATGTGATCATTTGTAGTACAGGTGCAGGAACAGAATGGAAGGCTCTGCCTCTGAACGGTGGATAGATGACCTCCAGTTGGAAGCTCCATCCCTTTTGAGCAACTTGAACTTGTCTCTTAATGACAAGATTGCTGGCAACGATCCCATAAACCCACATTGGGACTCTTGGAGGATGAACAGTGAGGGAAGATAAAGATCCCTTTTAATTAAACTTTTCTTTATAAATAGAAGAACAATACGGTAAAATTTGTCATTATGACACACTTTCCATGCCGGCACAATAAAGACATCAGAACATAAGCTGAGGATTTATTTATTTGTTTGTTTTGAGATAAACTTGTATCCAGCCTATGCTAGTCTTGAATTTTTATATAGCCAGACATAACCTTTGACTTTGAACTTCTGATTCTTCCTTCTGTCCCACCTTCTGCATTCTAGGATTAAGGTGTACACCACCTCACCTGGACTGTGATGTTGGGGAGGTGCCGGTGCATTATTATTTTTTACTTCTGTCCCTATCCGAGAAACAACAATAGCATCTCCTTCCCCCTGAGTTTACATTGAACTGCATTAGGTTTACTTAAGTCCAAAAGAGAACAATCCTTCAATCTCTTCAGTGTAGCCTTATTTTTATAAGGTCACCATTTCAAATAGGCAGCTCATTAAAACAGTTTCAATGTAAAAAATATGTATAATAGGTAGGCACTTTACCAACTTAGCTACACTCCCAGACCCCAAGCTATTTTTTATCTGTACCCTGAATTACATAGATTTAAAAAAAATATCTAAAAAGTGTATTTAAGTAGAAAACATGCCATTTAAAATTGGGGGAAAATTTGGCTTGTTTTAAAAGAAGTCCATTGAATTGTGTTTTTCCTCTTTGTTTTATTTTGTTTTCTACTGAAATTACATATTTCTGAAGTTTTGATATATAAGATACTATAGGCTAGACAATCTCCAAAACTGCACAGACAGCCATGCAGTCTCTCTGGGGTAGCCTTTACCCCTGCTCTTGTTAGCTTCTGACAAAGGGATGGTTCCAATTCCCTGTGATTTTTTTCTGGGATAGCCCACTAGAGCAGCCAAGTTAGTGGTCTGGCCAGAGTTCACTACTGCAGTGAGGCCAGTCAGCTGCCAGTTCTCCAGCAAGTGCTCCCAATAACCATCTCACCTGCATTTTAGGAGCCTTGCTGATGCTGTAGATCGCTGAGTCCCCTAGTCCAGTCACTAAAGGTAATTTATATACCATATTGTTAAGAAGGCGGGACCTAACTAGTTAAAGATTTTAGCTGGAAGTAAACACTCTCTCTTTCCCTCCTTTCCTTCCTCCTCCCCCTCCTCTACCCTGTCCTCTCTCCTTATTCACCTTTCCCTCCCTCTTACACACACACACACACACACACACACACACACACACCCACACACATTCAGCTTGAATACACATTGCATTGAATGGTCTGCTTCATTAAGCCATTTCATTATGTGTCAGTGGGATCGTTATATTCATGAGTTCAGTGCAAGCAGTGCCTTGAATAACATTTCTGCTGCTTACTATTTTATTTCCTCTCTTCTTTATAGCACCCCCTTTTTGTAACACGGTGGTCTGTCTCTTGAAATTGCAATAGAAGATATTTCTAACTTTAACAGAAACTAGTGTAAAGTGCCTATTTGATATAATAAGACTTCATGAGGGCTGAATGAAAAAGTAGATGCAGAGGAGAGGTTATTTATGGAAACTGACCTTAGGAAACATTTCCAAGGGAAAGACACTAAGAACTCTTGACAAAATGCCATAGCCTTTGTCTTTCTTATTTGTATACAAAAGCAAAACAACAACAACAACAACAACAAAACCCCACTCAACATTGTCAAGTAATGTTTTTTAAGGACCTAAATAGAAAGATTTCTTAAATTAATTATTTTATTTATTTACATTCCAAATGTTGCCCCTTCAGGGTCTTCTCTCCCAGAGTTTGTCACCCCTTCTTTCTTCCCCTTTGCCAGGTGAGAGGGTGCTTCCCCTGCTACATCCCCCTTCCCTGGGGCATCAAGTCTTTACAGCATCAGGTGCATCCTCTCCCACTGAGAACAGACAAGGCAGTCCTCTGCTACATATGTGTATATGTATGTGTGTGTGTGGGCGTTCAGGGACCAGCCCATGTAAACTCTTTGGTTGGTGGCTTAGTTTCTGGGAGCTTTGAGGGTTCTGGGTTTGTTGATACTGTTGGTTTTTCTATGGGGGTGCTATCTCCTTCACCTCCTTCAATACTTCTCCTAACTCTTACACAGGGGTCTCAAACAGAAAAATTTTTAAAAAGTGATTTCACACAGAGAAGAAGCTTCACTTAGTTGAACTTAATAACTATCATGTGTAAAGTGGAATGAGAGGGAGCTTTCCTGTACTTAATGTCTAACCTGACGTGGATTGTGTATGGTGGGCCAGAGTTTCCCTTTTCGGAGGAATTTAGGTTCCTGGGGATGTGTATAAAGCATAGTCAGCACGTATCTGAAGACAGTGTTAGAGAAAAATCCCAAATGTTTTGGCTTGTCGATGGACTTCAGCAGAGAACCAAAGCATATAACATGACAAGTTTAAAGTGAACAAGTCCCTGTACTTGAGGATCTCCTTGTGTGAGTCTGTCCTTGTTCCTCTACTGTGACTTCCATTCTTAGCCATCCGCCTTAGCATGAGTGTCCGCACCTAGGGAGAGCAGCACGTCTCAGCTTTGAATCTCCATTGGACAGGCTTAGGGACACTTCGGTTAAAAGGGGCCATTCATCTAATTATAACCTGAGATAAGAAACAACGGGGCTATGTGTGATAAGGGTAATGATTGGCACTAAACAGTGTAAAGAAATTCTCACTTTTAATGTAAACAAATTTATGTAAGTTTTAATCAACATCTTCTGAAGAGTTTCTGAAAAGAGTAAAAATCTTAGTTATACTTCTTTCTTCTAGTGGAAATATAATGAGTTTTACCATGTCAAGGCTTCATGCAGCCAAGGTCCAGTTTATGCCTGCAACATCACAGATCTACAGCCTTACACTCCTTATAACATCCGAGTGGTGGTGGTCTATATGACAGGAGAAAATAGCTCCTCGATTCCAGAAAGCTTCAAGACAAAAGGTAGGCATTAGCATATATTGTTAGCACGCATTATTACCTAATACATGAGCATATATGTGTAATGAAAACATCTCTGCTCTTTTCTCCTCTCTCAATTCCACCAATCACATTCTAGAAGCACACATTTATTTTAAGAAATTATATCTATTTTCCTTTATATATGCTAGTGTTTTGTCTGACTCTTTATATGTATACCTTCCTATGCAGTTACCAGGTTCCAATGTTAGAAAGAAGAGGGTGTTGGACCTCCTAGAACTATATAGTTACATATGGCTGTGAGTCACCACATGGGTACTGGGAACAGAAACTGGATCCTTTATATGACTAGCAAGTGCCCTTAACCTCTAAGCCATCTCTATTGCCCTCAAATGTTTTCCTGGAGAGCCATTACTATGTCTGTAGCATAAGTGAATAAACCGAGGAGTTAGGAGTCATTACAGGAAGGAGCAAGAATATACTGGCTAGGGTTTGTAGGATCCTGAGATGGGCAAAGCTATTTCTTTTTTCAGTTTTCTGATATCCTCTTTAGCTATTGTTTTGTAGCAAGAACTATATTAAACAGAGTAACTGGATGCCCAAGAAATACATACAAAATAAATTTTATAGTCCAAATGATAAAAATGAAGAAATAACGGAGCTGGAGAGATGGCTCAGTGGTTAAGAGCACTGGCTGCTCTTCTGGAGATCCGGAGTTCAATTTCCAGCAACCACATGGTGGTTCACAGCCATCGGTAATGGGATCCAATGTCCTCTTTTGTTGTGTGTAGAGACAGTTACAGTGTACTCATATACATAAAACAAATACATCTTAAACAAACAAACAAACAGACAAACAAACAAACACAAACCAAGCCAAGTCCTACAATTCTGTTTGACTAAGATTCTGAACACCATAACTCCAGGTTGATTCTTGAAAAAGTATAGGGCAAAGTTTCCAAAAGTGTGACTGTTTTAAAATTTGTATTTATCACTTATTTTGTATTGAGATAAGAGATATGATTAGTGTTAGCCCACTGAGTAGCCTACCCATTGTTAATGAAAGGCTCGGATATTCACGTAAAAATATGTGCTTCATGGTTGGGGAGACAGCACTAGCAGAAAAGTGCTTACCAGGTAAATGGGGGATCTGGGTTCAGTTCCCAGAACCTGTACCAGACATCTGGATGTGGTAGAGCATGTGTAATCCTGGTGCTATGGCATGTGGACACAGGTAGATCTCTCAGACTCCTCAAGCACCCAGTCTAGCCCGGTGAACGAGTACTAAAGCAATGAGTAATTCTCTCAAAAAAGTAATGTGTGTGGTAACTGAAGACCAAAACTTGAGGTTGACCTCTGGCTTCCATATAAATAAGCACTTGTATACATACATACACACACACACACACACACACACACACACACGGGGGGGGGGAGAGAGAGAGAGAGAGAGAGAGAGAGAGAGAGAGAGAGAACTTTCAGAATATTTCTTTAAAACATTTATCATCTTCAGCATATTCCAGAGAAAGATAACTAATGCAAAATATTTTGTATCTCTAATGTGTCTGTTAATTCTCTGTTTATTTCCATCAAGCTGGAGTCCCAAGCAAACCAGGCACTCCCAAGTTACTAGAAGGGACTAAAAATTCAATCCAATGGGAGAAAGCTGAAGATAATGGGAACAGATTGATGTACTACACCCTTGAGGTCAGGTACGAGTCAACTGGTGCCCTTGAGGTCAGATAAGTATCAACCAGTGCCTGATGTGTCACAAGAACTAAGCAGTCAGTTACAAGGTGGTCAAACGCAATAATTCTGTCAAAGTACATTTATATAGAAAAATGAATCTTTACAAATTTTCCTACATTTCATGATGTTCTTTGCTCATTTCCTAAAGTCAGCCTTGACCTTCTTAATTACAATACACACCATGTCACTCTGAGAACTCTGCAACTGCTCATTCAAACTTCACAGAAGCTACTCCCTAGAGTTTACGCAACTGATATTTACTTAATATCCATTCTGCTTATGAAGCTGGGCTGACGTTTGGTGTCAGACAATGAGTGTGTGTAAACCGATAAATTTTGTTTTGGCAAAGTTGGATTCTCTTAGGTGAAAACTGGCAGATAGATAGGCATTCTTTTTTTTTCAGAGTCTGAGACAAGGGAGATGATTGAAATGATATGAAGTCAATAGGTCTGCGGGCTTTTCTGTCTGATGTCAACAGATGAGTGTGTTTCCAAAGACTGAGAATCTGCTGTCGCCTAAAACCAGCAGCTGAGAAGCATGTGTACCTTCAGACCCAGCCAGTTTGCAGAGTTCAGTGAGGGAACTGGCCCAGAAGGACTGACCTCGTGCCAGCCCAAGGGGAGAAATCCAAATTCCAAAAACACTCCACTCACAGGACTATGAAGCCATCTTTAAGAGGCTCCAAGGACAGAAGTCACTTCCATAATTATAGTCCTGGCAACGTGCGCTTTGGGTCTATTTTTGCTTTGTCTTTACTCTGGCATCCCTAGAACCTCAGAAAATTTTCTGCTCATGTTAGGAAATTCTTTGGGCTACATTTTTAGTTACAATTTTCAAGAAATAGTTTGTCACTGTTTTTCATATACAGTAAAACATGCTTAAGAACTATCTTGGCTGCCTTTGACTTTACCCTTGTTGGGACTCCTTAGTGTGTTCCCCTCAGTAAGACCATAAGTGTATAATTTTACCTAAATAGCCCTGGAGCTCCATTATTGCTATTATGATATCAACACTATAGGGCAGGAGGAAGTGTGGTCATATGATTAGCTCTAAGTTATATCTTGAGAAAGGATACTCTAGTTAGACTCTACACTTTTTTTAACCTCTCCCTCCCTTCCACTCATACATACTGATAATTTTGGTGGCCGAACTACTTGTCTATGCACTAACTTATTAAGTATTATAATATTGTCCTTGCAATTTAAAATTCTACATGTTATCTAAATATGGCATAAGTCAATTACAAGTGACATAGGAGACAGAAAAATTAAAAAAATATATATAAGCCAAGTATGGTATTCACACCTGTAATCCAAGAACTCAGATGGCAAGGTTGGAAGGATCATGTGTTCAAGGACATCCTGTCTGCTGAAAAAGCTCTATTTAAAAAACCCAACCAACCAACCAAGCCACCAACCAACCAACCAACCAACCAACCAACTAACCAACCAACCAACCAACCAACCAAACAAACAAACAAACAAACAAACAAACAAACAAAAAGACTAGGGAGATGGCTCAGTGGATAAGAGTACTGAGAAAACATAAGGACTTGAGTTTGAATCCCTAGACCCCACATAAAAAGCCAGGTGTGGCTATGTACATGCCTATAACACTGTCCTATGACAGGTGGATGCAGCTTCACTGGGGCTTGCTGGCTACCAGTCTACCTTCAGGTTTAGTGAAGGCAGAAAGTGATGGGGCAGGACACCCAATGTCTTCCTATGTTGTGGACAATAGTGCAGGGCAATATACACACATGCACATATACACCACATATACATGCAGAAAAGAAAAGAAAAGATTAAAAATGGAAAAGGAAGAAGTGCAAAATTTTGAACTAAAAACTGTGAAGTAATTATGTGTTTGGAGATGAGCAATTCCCTGCATTTTAAACAGTAGGAATGGGGATCACCAGCCTTTTCTTTTTGTGGGTTGAATTGGTTTGCTCATGACTCACTAAGACTTTAATAAACATACTGTGTTCTGCAGCAAATCGTGAAGCAGAGGTAATGTCAAGGGTTAAGTGTATGATAAGTAACTAGAAATAATAACCCCACACTGTTTTATGTATGGTCAGTGTCTATTAATCTACTGTTTTGCAGAAAAGGCGTTTCAAATGATTCACAGAACCAGAGTTTAACGTGGAAGGCTGTGTTTAATGGGTCCTGCAGTAGCATTTGCACATGGAGGTCAAAAAACCTCAAAGGAACATTTCAGTTCAGAGCAGTAGCTGTGAATGAGATTGGATTTGGAGAATATAGTGAAATCAGTGAAGATATTACACTAGTGGAAGGTATGTTAACATATCTGTCTATACACTAATTTATTACACAAATAATTAGTGCCAAAGATAGATACACACTTAGTGTTAGCAACAGACATAAACAGACAAGGTGGCTGAATAACCAACCATACAAGCTACTGAATGGTTCAATTCATTCGGTGTATTCTTCTTAAACTTTTATATTTTTGCTTTGATTTCTTCTGGTTTTATTGAGATGGCATTTTTCTGTGGAACAGCTCTGGCTGTCCAGGAACTCATTTTGTAGAACGGGCTGGCCTTAAACTCCTGAGAGCTGGAATTAAAGGCATGTGTCACCATGCCTAGCCTTAAAACTTCATTCTTATCACTTCTCAGTAATAGGTGGTCACTCCTGACTGTCTACCATCCTAATTCCATGCTCTTACACAGACTTCCAAGAGTGTCTGTTATCTGCCCTCTGTCTTTTTGGCCATGTGTAGTATCTACTTGTTACTGCTCTCTTTTACCTGAGAGACTTAGAATGACTCTGTGTCTTTCTTCTTATCTATTTGTTCCATTTCGTCCTACCTTTGCTTATGTATTTCTTAACATCTATGTACTAAAAAACAAAACAAAACAAAACAAAACAAAACAAAAAACCCTGACCAGAGTCAGCTTGGGGATATATGAGTTTATAGTTAGGTTATAGGACTCAGGTTATAGTCCACAAGCAAGGGAAGGCGAGTCTGGAACTCAAGATGGAAAGCCAGAGGTAGGAACTGAAGCAGAAACCACAGAGAAAAGCAGCTGGATTGCTTGCCTCTGAGCTCACATCTGGCTACCTTCCTTATGAATCCTGGGCCCAGCTGCCTGGGGTTGTTGGTACCAGAGTGAGCTAGGTCATTCTCCATTCATCAGAAACTAAAAAAAAAAAAAAAAAAAAAAATGCCCACACAGACATACCCATGAACATCTGAGTGATGCAATTCTTTAATTGGAGGTCCATCCATTTTCTTGGGTGTGTCAAGTAGACAACAAAACTAGTCAGGACTTATAGGCTGGAAACTTCAGTGGCACATTTGATATCTCTCTCTCTCTCTCTCTCTCTCTTTCTCTCTCTCGTCAACAACTTCAATTGATTTCAATTGATGTCAATTTCTCTTTTTAAAAAATTACATTTATTTCTTTGCTTATGTGCATGTGTGGACATTTGCCCGCCATAGTAATGTATGTTCAGGTAGAGAACAACTTCTAAGAGTTGGTTCTCTCTTCCTACTTGGGTCACAGGGATCAAACTCCAGTTAGTAGACTTGGTGGCAAACACCTTTACCTTGCTTGCTTGCTGGCTCATCATCTTAATTCCTCACTGATCAATTCTCACATCTCTATTTTTACATTGGCTTTCTTGATTTAAGATATCCTTTCTTGTCTGTGCTCTCAGCTTAACCATACTGCTGACAGTTTAGCTCATGAACAAGACAAATACTTAGCCCATCTTTGAGTGATGTGAAATGGCTCCACTTACTGATTTCACGGTGGCATGTAAACCCTCCTAGGACCAGCCCCCACACTGCCATGTGGTTCATGTTCCTAGCATCTGTCCATGTGATGAAGCTTTTTCATTAGGTCTTTGGCCTTATTTTTCCTTCAGCCACAAAGACCAGCCTACACCTCCCATGAATCCCTTACTTGGGGTTTCCCTTTTGCCACTGGTGCTGGTTAGATGATTCTTTTTCTGAATAGACTTCATCATGATCTTTATTTGTATGCAATATCACTAGAATCTTTATGTCTTTCACTTTCTTTTTGTTTTTTTATTAGATATCATATTTACATTTCAGATTTTATCCCCTTTGCCCCATTCCCCCCCCCATCCAGGAACCCCCTATCCCATCCCACTTCTCCTGCTTCTTGCCCCCACCTGCCCCCCACTCCCACCTCCCCACCCTTGAATTCCCCCCCAACTCAGTGTCCAGCCTTCATGGGACCAAGGATCTCCTTTCCCACCTATGCCCAACAAGGCCATCCTCCCCTACATATACAGCTGGAGTCATGGGTCCCTCCCTATGTGCTCCCAGGCTGATGGTTTAAACTCTGGGGAGCTCTGGTTCATTGGTATTATTACTCTCCTCATGGGGCCACAAACCCTTTCAGCTCCTTCAGTCTTCTCTCTAACTCCTCCATTGGGAAACCCTTGATCAGATCAATGGTTAGCTGTGAACATCTGCCTCTGAATATGTCAGACTCTGGCAGACCTCTTGTCAGCATGCACTTCCTGACATCCACATCAGAGTCTACCTTTGGTGACTGCACATGGGATGAATACCCAGGTGAAATGGTCTCCAGATGTCCTGTCCTTTAATTTCTGTCCCACAGTTTGTCTCCATATTTTCTCCCTTGAGTATTTTGTTACTCCTTCTAAGTAGGTCCAAGGCACTCACACTTGGTCTTCCTTCTTCATGAGCTTCATGTGGTCTGTGAGTTAAATCTTGGCTATTTCAAGCTTTTGGGCTAATATCCACTTATCAGTGAGTAAATTCCATGTGTGTTCTTTTGTGATTGGGTTATCTCACTCAGGATGATATTTTCTAGTTCCATCCATTTACCTAAGAATTTCTCAAATTCATTATTTTTAATAGCTGAGTAATACTCCATTGTGTAAATGTACCACTAAGTCTGACTTTTCATACTTTCACTGTATTCTTGAAGTGATTCTCAGTTTATATGACCTGTGTATTTCTCTCTCTCTCTCTCTCTCTCTCTCTCTCTCTCTCTCTCTCTCTCTCTCCACGCACACGCCCTCTCTCTCTCTCTCTCTCTCTCTCTCTCTCTCTCTCTATCTCACTCACTCGCTCTCTCACTCTCTCTCTCTCTCTCTCTCTCTCTCTCTCTCTCTCTCTCTCTCTCTCTGTGGTGGTGTGTGTGTGTGTGTGTGTATTGAGCCCTGGACTTTGCACATTCAAAGTAAGCATTCTATCACTGGCTACATTTTCAGTACTGTAACATCAAGGAATTTAACCTCATTTATTTCACTTATTGATTTTACTGTAAGATCCCCTCAGCCCCTGAGATAGGGTTTCTTTGTGTAGCCCTGGCTGTCCTGGAACTCACTCTGGAGACCAGGCTGGCTTTGAACTCACAGAGTTCAGGAGGAGTGCCTCTGCCTCCTGAGTGCTGGAATTACATGCGTGCACCACCACCACTGGCTTACTTTTAGGTTCTTACTAGCATATGTTAATTATGAATACTAATAAGTTTCATTGTGACATTTTCATACAAATATATATTTTGATCTTAGTAACCACATCAATACTTTCTCTCATCCTTCTGCTAGTCACTAGCCTTTCACTTCAAGGCCTAAGTTAAAGGAGCCCATTGTCTTGCACAGTTGATATACCTCAGGCAAAAATAAACTATTTGCCCTTTATACATACATGTCACACAAAGCTTCAATCATTCTGGGCCATCAAGATGACTCAGTGGGTAAAGGCACGTGCTGCTAAGTCTGATGGTTTGAGTCTGCTCCCTGGAATCTCCATAATAGAAGAAGAAAATCATTCCCCAGTTTACTGACCTCCAAATTCGAGTCCTGGCAGGCAAGTACATGTACATACACATATAGGCATCACATATACACAAACACGTAAGTAAATAAATGCAATATAAAAAAAATGTAAAATGTCCAGGAGAGCTTGCTCAACAGTTTAGAGCACTTGCTCTTGTAGAGGATCTGGGTTTGATTCTCATCACCACATGGTGGTTCATAGCCATCTGTAATTGCAGACTCCCTGGGGATTTGATGTCCTCTTCTGGCCTCAACAGAAACATCATGCACTTGGTACACATATATACGTGAATACAGAACATTCATACACATAAAATTAGAAGCCATTATACGTATTAATATTATAGTCAGCCTTGGCTAGACAATTTCTGAAAAGACCAGAGAAGTAGATGGTTTAGGTTTCACAAGTTACACCTGTTCTCTGTAGCTACCTGTCCTCCTCCTCCGCCTCCTCCTCCTCCTCCTCCTCCGCCTCCTCCTCCTCTTCCTCTTCGTCTTCCTCTTCGTTCTCTTCCTCCTCCTGCTTCTCTTACTCTTCTTTTCACTTCTTCCCTTTTCTTCTTTCTAAATTTTTTTTTTAAATGTAAAATGTATTCTTAGCTCATGGGAAGTTTTAAAAAGCTACAGCCAGGTTTGTTCCATAGGCTGGAGTTTGCCAGGCTGGGGCCTGTATGCTTGTTTCCTCTGTAACAGCATACCACCAAAGATACTCAACCATATTTTCATGTTGGTATTCCTTAGACTAGTGGCTATGGAAAGAAATGGGTTTGTGCATCTAATGGAAAATAATGAGTATCAGCTATTTTTAATATATGAAGATAACAATTTCTTTGTCCCAAATTCCTTAAACTGATCATACATTGTTGTTGTTTTTGTCATTGTAAAGTACATTGGGTGGGTATGGTTCAGTGAGATGATAGTGACATAGAAAAGGGGGACGCAGCGACTTTGATTTCTGCTGGGTACACACTCTCAACATTGTTGCTTGCAAACTGCCAACTGCTAAGCAACCATCTCATAGAAACTTGAGAGGAGCAGGCTTTTGCTGGCCTGTGTGTGTGTGTGTGTGTGTGTGTGTGTGTGTGTGTGTGTGTGTGAGATAAATGGGAGGGACAATTTGGGTTTTTGTGTGAATTAATTTCTTTTCGAACTTCCATCTTTAGATGTCTTTTGGATAACAGAAACAAGTTTTATACTTACTATCATAGTTGGGATATTTCTGGTTGCTACAGTCCCACTGACCTTTGGTGAGTATCATAGATTTTACAAGTGGGTAATAAATTGTTTATTAGATCATACTGACTGATTTATCTTTCAGTGTATCTAATTTAATACATGAAACATAACCTTATTAAATAAGTTCATAAAGTTCACAGCATTGCCCCTGGCTGTCTTTTCTTAGCCACCAACTTCTATGATTTTTTTTTTATTTAATCAAGGGATGTGCTAGTTTTCTTTCACATAAAGGTTTATTTTGGCTCACAGTTTTGAAGGTGTTGGTTAATGATTAAGTATCCTTGTTGCTTTGGGTGTGCAGCAGCCCTTCATGACAAGAGTGTGATGTAGTAATATCCACATCTCACAGCTAGAAATAGAAGAGAAAGAGAATGGAGCTGGGGTCCCAGCATCATCTCCAAGAGCATGTCCTCCATACAAGAAGTCCTCCCATTAGGGCCTAACCTCTGTATCCCAAAGATGTCAAGCTGAGGGCTAGGCTTTAACATGTGCACCTTTGAGGAATACTCTGGACACAAACCTCACCATGGGGCAACTATCTCATGGCTAATACAGCAGAATATATAATATGTACTTAAGATATAACTATTTGTGAAGATACTCTATTTTAGCTTGCTGTAAAACCGTGCTTGTTTCTGAGTGGCTATTTCAAGTGTTCTGTGACTTGTAGGTTAGAATATAAATAAAAGTAACCATAGATACAAAAATAGTGTAGGATTAATGGTAGGCTACTGTGAGTCACTGGTTGGGATAGCTTTGGTCCCCAAGCAGACAGCTCAATTTGGAATGAATAGGGCCTCTCACAGGAGACCAATTTCTGGCCTGTGGGACTTATTCTTGCTTTTTGATGACTCAAAGGCTTACTTCAAAACCCCGTTCATTTACAAAAGATTGAAAAGCAGCAGAGTTAGGTCAGATAGCTATTTCCTATAATTTATTTTATGTTAATATGTTGTTATTCCTTAAAGCTCTCCAACTTTTTAATGTTTAATTACAATATAAACATAGAAAACCCAAAATAGATTATGAAAAGTTGGGCCCAGAGGGGTATCACCATGATCATACATTCTGGCTTATTCCTGTTGTATAATCAATATTGACACATCACATTTGTTCAATTGCCTACACGTCTTGGTTTAGGTTATAAGATACGTGAGCTTTTCATGTACTGTTGATACTGAGCGTGCTCCCCTACACAGAATACCAGAAAAGGAATTCTAACACACATTCAGAAAGCTGTGGCTTATTGTGTTTAGTAGAGAAAGTTACAAGGCAAAGGAAAAGCTACAAACCCAAGGTTAGATTCTCTCTTTCTTTCTAAATAAATAAATAAGTAAATAAATAAATATAGATACATTTAATTAAATTTCCCAATCAATTTTTTTTCTCCAGTGTGATTGGAGGTAAAAGGTTTCAGGCAACACTTCGAACCTGAACTGAGGTTTCATTTAAAGAAAAATCCACCCAGCCATTTTCTGAGTGGGAACCCAGAGATGGACCTGGCTACGGAGTCCATCAGCCTGGCCAGTATTAACTAAAGCTTGCTTCAAACTTGGAAAAAGAATCCACCCAGATAACACATATGAATTCTTCAGTTAAGAGGGGTAGCTAATCTTTTGTGCGGAGCCTGCTAGGATTTTAACTTGTGGTTCCAGGGAGTCTGCATATGGCCCAGCTGATGCCTCTAGAGTTTCATATCTGACTGTGGTATATGTGGCAGTTGGCATAGAGGCTTGTCTGCTTGTCTGCTTTCTGCTGGGAGGCATGTTACACAAGGGAAACTTCATCTCACCTTTGCTTGTCTATTTCTCCATCACTACTGCTTGGGCCCATGACTCTAGTGGATGAAGATGAGACCATTTCAGTGTTTTGTGTGCTTTTGAGACATTCTGCAGATCTCTGACATTCTCAGGACGTGAAGGTCTTTATTGTGCTTGGAATTTGTGGACTTTGGGTGGAGCTAAGCTAATTCAGGTTTTACTTTTGTTGGTGGCATATGTGGTTTTACCAGTAGGAATGTGTGAGTGCATGAGCAAAGACTAAGTTATTAAAATAATGAAAAGTAGCAATTCTCCAGGAATTGCATTGTGCTGAGGGCTCTGTAAAATTGAAACAAAGGCTTAAGTAAGTACTGGCAGTCTGTGGGTTAGTGAGAGGCTATATCTGATATGCAACACGAACCTCATGCCAGGAAAAGAAGCTACAAACTATTCTCAGTGACTCCAGGAGCTTGTTCTTTAATAATGGAGGTAAGACATACATGTTTGAAAAGATGCATCAGGATGTTATGGCATGAGATGTAGGTTACAGTGACATGGAAGAGTGCTGACAGCCACAGTTGGACTTTTAGGGTTATTGGCAAGAGGTGAACAGATTAGCAGAAGAATAAGGCAGAGTCTCTCAATGAGGATGTCTGGATGAGAGTGTGTGATGCGTAGAAAAGCGCTTTGTTAAAGATGCTGGAAGCCCTCCTGTGCAGTCCCCCAGATGGAATGCTACTTGAGTAAAACTATCAGATATGCAAGGAACTAAGAAAAAAGGTTGACTTTTTAAAATTGATTTTGGGGGGTGGGAAGCAGAGCTGACTAAAGTGTAGAATAGGCTGGTCTGGAATGTGTGCTCCTGCTGCCTCAACCTCCCAAGTACTCAGATTCTAGGTGGGCACCCCATGCAAAAGTTCAAATTTTAATAAATCATTTCCAAAGCATTTTTGATGATTTTGATGTCTGTAGTCTTACTGACATAATTGTATTTTAATCTTTATCAAAGACTTTTTTATCATTATGAAAGCTGAGCATGATGTGGAAAGGGGGGAATACAAACCACAAGTTCTACAAGTATGCAGGACCAATGCTGCTGTTTATTACAGACATTTTCTACATACTACATACTACTACAGACATACTTTCTTTTGTATTTCTGTCTCTGAATTGCAGTGAAAAAGTATCAGAGTTTGAACAGTGCTGAGCTTTCGTTTTTGAGGCGGCCACCCAACTCTGGGAAAGCTAAACATTGCAAAGGAGCATACGTCTTTCATGTGTTTGCATATATGCATGTGTGCTTATGTGTGTGCATGTACATATGTATGCACATGAGTGAACACATGTTCATGTGAGTGTGCATGTGTGTGCGCACACATGTATATTTATGTGTGGAGAAAAGGGGTTAAGATCAAAAGTCTTTTTTTATCCCTATCTACTTTATTTTTTGAGACAGTCTCTCATTGAAGCTAGAGTTCACTGATAAGGTAGGCTGTTTGTCTTTCAGGTTCCCAAGATCTGCCTGTCTCTGACCTCTACCTCCAACACTGGGGTTATACATGTGTGCTACATACTCAGCATTTAACTGGGTGCTGGGGATCCAGACCAGGTCCTCGTGCTTGTGCAGCAAGTGTTTTGTTGCTGAGTCATCTCTCCAGCTCTGACATACACATTTCTGCCTTACACATCACACTGCTGATGTTTTACACTCGATCTTAGCCAAAGGGCTGAGAGATAAACTGGAAGCATCTTAAATGTGCTTAAATTGTGTTGGAAGCGTTCCTTCAGATCTACTGGAGTGTGATGGCAATGTCTGGATGCACAGGATTGTTTCATTAATAAATATTTTGCAAGTTTTAGAACTTAGTTTGGTTCTAACTTACAGATAATTTTGAGAAGTGCATTCTAATGGCATACTTCAAAGTTTATTTGTAGTTGTAAGCAATATAGTTAATTCTGTGTTTAAAAGTGTACGACTTGTGTGGCGTTTGTATGGAATTTTACCCAGATTTAATTTAAAACTTTTTATCACAGGAATATTTTAAAATCAAACTGGCATCCTGCCAACAGTGTTTAGCCATACATGTGTCTTTAAAACACACTACCATTTTTTTAAGGGGAAAAAGTAATATTTTACTTAATAAATTGTCTGTTTTCTTTGTAGTCTGGCATAGAAGCTTGAAAAATCACAAAGCATCCAAGGAAGGCCTCTCAGTTCTCAACGACAACGACAAAGAGTTGGCTGAGCTTCGAGGCCTGGTGGCTGGAGTGGGACTGGCCAATGCCTGCTATGCAGTACAGTATGTGGCCCAGGTCATCTTCTTGAATTACACAGGCAGAGTGTGGGCCCAGTAACAAGGGTGTCCACGTAGTCCCACATTTCCCAGGGATTTTCAGGTGTCATTGTCAGTAACATTTGCTGCTAGTCTCAACTATGGGTTGTGACAAAATCATGAACTATATGGTTATCCTATAAGAAAAATAGAGACAAATCCATTGCCTTCCGTTGTTTAATTTTGTGACTCAAAAATCAACTTAAGGAGAAATTATTGTGAAAAGACCATGTGGTAATGTAGTTAACTGAACTGGCAGAAGAGACCGAGGAAGGGAAAATTCTAAAGGGCTTGCATGTATCTTATTATTCCACTGTAGAAGCTGTATGATGATCACTCACAGTGTCTCTTTAAGACAGATGAGTTTAAAACCTTAAGGAAATAAGAAAATTAAGGAAAAATAAGTATTTATTTGCAAGAGATACTATGTCATACTCTCTGTAAAAAGAATCCTATGGTCATAGGCCTTGCCTTCTGAAATCTACAAAACAGGATTTATTTATTTTTATTAATCATTTATTTATTTGCATCCCAGATGTGGTCCCCCTCCTGATCCCCCTTTCATACTTCTTCCCCCATCCTCCTTCCTCTTCTCTTCTGAGAGGGCACCCCTCCCCCCACCCCCATAAACAGAATTTAAAGTAGATACAGACATGAATCAAAGCAGCTCTTCAGAAGTGTTTTTGTTGTTGTTGTTGTTATTTTTAGAAAACACTGTGTATCTGATATTTAAGTTTCTTCCTGGGCCTGGAGAGATGATTCAGTAGTTAAGCGCATTGGCTGCCCTTACAGAGAACCAGAGTTCAATTTTCAGCACCTATATGCCAGGTTATAACTGTCTGTAACTCTAGTTTCAAGGGACCAGACACCCTCACACAGGCATACATACTGGCAAAACATCAATCGAAGTGCATAAAATAAAAATAAATGAATCACTTTTTAAAAAACGATTCTTGCAAAACTAAATAAAACAAAACAAATCTCAATGTGTACTTAATTTAGATTAAGTACCAACATCACAATCTTCCCAGGTGAAGACTGGACTTTTGAAGGCTAAAGTAGTGGTGGAGGAGCTGACTTTTTGGCCATAGTAAATCCTGTTTGGCATGAGAGCAGGTATGTGAGACAGATGAAGTGAATACTCCAGGGCCCAGCTGCTTCTGTTGCTATTTTCTTCATCTGTAGTAGCTTTTCCATAGATCTGCAACCTAGAGCATTTTATAACTCCATGTTTTGAGAGGAGCAGCTGCCATGGAAGCCTTGGGGTAGCTTCTGCCTTCATGCTTCTATAGAAATGTCAGTGTCCTGTAAAGTGACATGCTCTGTGTAAAAGCGGAGAGAGTAAAAGAGTGTTGGGTCATGGAATTCCCCATTACCCTATTAGAATGTGCAAGGCCACCAAGCACTGAGATCTCTCAATTTCTTTCAAATACAAAGATGTAAACCTAAGGCCCTTGGGGGAAAACAAACATACTGTTATTTTACAGTACTCTTCCAACCCAAGAGGAGATTGAAAATCTTCCTGCCTTCCCTCGAGAAAAGCTGAGCCTTCGCCTTTTGTTGGGAAGTGGAGCTTTCGGAGAAGTGTATGAAGGCACAGCTGTAGACATCCTAGGAGTGGGAAGTGGAGAAATCAAAGTGGCTGTGAAGGTAATATGGATCTCCAGATCCTCTCATGGATATGACTACATAAACATCCAGGGCTACTGGTTTAAAAGACGCCTTCTAGCACAGTTAGCAAGATGTGTTGTATGTCTCACAACAGAATTTCCATCTACTTACTAATAAAGAAATGAGAAAAGTTTAAGGTGATGAATATGCTAGTGGCCTGGATTTGTCCCTTACCCAATGGACATAGAACTCAAAACATCACATTATACAGCAAAATTATATACAAATAGTATGTCAACTAAAAACTAGGATAAATCTGGGGCTGGAGAGTATGCTCAATGATTAAGAGTACTTGTTGCTCTTACAGAACTTGGGTTTTGTTCTTAGAACCTACATGATGGTTACAACCATCTATCTCCAGGTCCAGAGGATCCCAACACCCTTTTCTGACCTCCAATGACATCAGGTATACATGTGGTACATATACATACAAGCAGACAAAACACTCACACACATAAAATAAAATAAATGAACATTTAAAAACTGAGACAACCCCCAGAGTTATTAAATAAACAGGCTGGCAAGCCAAGGATGGGTAAGATTCTTCACAGAGCCTTACCAAACTAAGACATAAGTACATTGCTTTTGATAATGCATATTCCATGATGGGTAAGGAAGGCATTCTTGGCAGAACTACCTAAGACAGGGTCAGTCTTGTTTATGAAATGAAAAAGGGGGAGAGGTGGAGAGCTTTGGGGGCTGCTTGACAAGAATCTGACATGGGCCAAGGACAATGAAGTGGGCTTCAGGCAGGAATCTGATATTAGGCTAGAACAAAGAAGTAATTTCAGGCAGAAATCTAAATGTTAGGCTAGAACAAGGAAGCAGACTTCAGACATGAAAATGACTTTGGGCTAGGACAGAAAAGTAGGCTCAGATATTTTGGTCATCCTGATAAACCCTTAGAAACAGTAATCATGAGGTTTTGTTTATTACCTTGCTTGTTTTTTGACTATTGGTGTTTATTGTCTTGCTTGTTCCTAGACTATTTGCAGCTATTGTATTGCTAGTTCCTCAACCTAGAACCTAGAACTGACCTTAATACATGCATGTAATTAAAATGGTATAAAAGCAAAAAGGAGGAGGAGGGATGGGAAAGGGGTTTCTAGGGAGGGGAAATGGGGAAATGGGATCACGTTTGAAATGTAAATAAATAAAATATTCAATAAAAAAGAGAGAGACAGAAAAAAACTGAGACAAAATTTAAAGAAAAGTGTCAGAATGTAGAAATCTGTCATTAGCTACAAAAGCTTATTTCCCCAATATTTTCCCCATTTCTTTTATAGGCTTTTAAAAAGGAGAATATATTCAGGCTTTATGTTACTATTAAGGCTAACAATTGCTGGGCAGTGGTGGCGCAGGCCTTTAATCCCAGCACTTGGGAGGCAGAGGCAGGTGGATTTCTGAGTTCGAGGCCAGCCTGGTCTACAGAGTGAGTTCCAGGACAGCCAGGGCTATACAGAGAAACCCTGTCTTGAAAAACAATGAAAAAAAAAAAAAAAAGGCTAACAATTAGGTAAGACCTGGCAGAGTTTAATTTCTCATTAAGAATACTCTGAGAGGGGGCTCCATTTGTAGAGTATTTGCCTAGTACTTCAAAAGCACTGAATTTGAGACCCAGCACTGCATAAAACAAGGTGTGCTATGCATACCTGTATTCCCAATAATACATAGAAAAAAAGCAGGGGGAATTGAAGTTCATGGTCATGTTTGGCTGCATATAGATTCAGAGGTCAGCCTGGGCTGCATCAGATAGCTTCTCAAAACAGCAATAAGAATATATTTCACATGAACTAGAACTGTACAGTACATTCTTAAGGTCTCTGTTGCAGCTGGTGAATTCTGACCTTGGAGCTCAATCAACGTGAGTAAATATGTAAACAAATGAGTTTTCCCCACTGAGCTTTACTTATAACCATTGAAATCTGAATTTCCTATGTCATGAGATAGTATTATCTTTCTGATTTTCCCAACCGTTTAAGAGCATAGAGGCTGGTTTCAGTCTCCGTGTTGTACTGACATAGTCGACAGAACTATGGCATGGGTTACAGTCTGCACCTGCCCATAGGCCGTGATTACTACCAAACATCTGACGAATTTTTAGGGAAATACAACATGTACTCTCATATTTTGGTAACATTTCCTTTCGACAGAGGACTGAGCAATCTTGTATGATTAAATATTGTGGTCACTATTTAATAGTGATTTCTGCTTTAAGGATGACCAACCTATGTTGGTAAAAATTCTCTGCATTTCCAAATTATAGGCTTGAAAGTTTCTTTAACTTCCTCTGGTCTGAGCCCATTAAACAAATATTTATTTTCTTATGTGCTGAGATGACTACTGGCCAGCACTTGTGCCAAGTGAGAGTTGCTATTTCTGAAATCCATTTTTCACTTCATTCTTGCTTGTTGTCTCATAATGACAGCGTGAGTGCCAAGAATTAGGAAGGCATTACCTCCTCATTAGGACCAGGGAGAGGAGGTAGGATCCTTTATACGTATTGTTAAGGAAGGGGGAAGTTTTCTAGAAACCTCTCCACCACACCAGTTTCTCTCTTATGTTTCATTGCCTGGAACTGAAACTTAATGGCAAAGAGATTGGAGAACCAGCTCAGGCTGACCTCCTGTGATTTATTAAAGAACTAACCCAGGCTGGACTCCAGTGGCTTATGGCAGAGAGACTGATGAACTAGCCCAGGCTGGCCTCCCATGATTTACGACAAAGAGATTGGAGAACCAGCTCATGCTGCCCTCCCATGACTTATGACAGAGAGATTAGAGACTTTCAGAATTGATTCTCACAATTAACTTACATTTATTGAATAGTAACACGCAACTTTCCTCCAAAAAGAAAACAATCCAACCCAACCCAACCAACCAACCAACCAACCAAACAAACAAACAAACAAAAAAACTAGAAAGAACTAGGAAGTGATTTCAAGTAAGGTGGGAAAGCAGATACTGAGAAGAAAACCTGAAAATATCCTGACCCATTAATGCCCAAAATAGTGTTTTAAATTTTTTCTATAGTTCTATATATGGAGAGAGGGCTCAACCATTAGGAACACTGGCGACTCTTCTAGGAGATCTGGTTTTGATTATCAAAATTCATATGTCAGCTCACAACCATTTGTCACTCTAATCCAAGGGGCTCCAGTGATCTCTTCTGAATTCCACAGGCACTGTGCGCTCGTGTTGTACCAACATACTTATAGGCAAGAGACATACACATAAAGTAAATAGATAGTATAGTAATTAAAAAATCCCACAAAATAAGAAACATTCATTTTTCAGAGGGACCTTACATAATTGTTACTCAACCCCTAATCTAGTTCACTGAGATAGTCTTGATTAAAAAGTAGCAATAATGGTAGTTTTAGAGACCACACACGGTAGCAACAGGTGAGCACAGATCATATGCACATGTATATCTGTTATTTAGTTCCAGATATCAGAGTAGATATTGCAAAAACAAAAACAAAAGCAAAGCATAAGAAAACCAAAAAAAAAAAAAATCAAACACACACACACACACACACACACACACACACACACACACACACCAACAAAGAAGATGAAACAAGCAACAAAACAAAATAAAACAAACCTTGTCTCCACTAATACACTGGGTTCCCAGTGTCTGATTTCTGACTTGCCTCCATTTCTTGCAGACCTTGAAGCAGGGTTCAACAGACCAGGAGAAGATTGAGTTCCTGAAGGAGGCACACCTGATGAGGTATTGCATAGCTCAAGCAGTGACTTCCTCTGACAAGTATGGATTGGAATATCTCCTTTCTCTTTGGACTTTTAACACCTCAAATGACCCCGTAACAATCAGATCATCCTGAAAATAAATGTGGACAAAAAACTTTAAAAGGAAACACCCCTGTAGCATTAAATATTCCATAGAAGCCAATCTTCAGAGCCTGGGTAGGCAGTTCTCAGGCAAACTGTCCTCCCATCTCTCATCTCCAATTAAGAGTATATTCTGCAAGCCAATTCTGAGGCTCTTTTGCTTTTACAACGTGCCTATTCTTAATGAGGGATAACGGGTCAAACAGACCCAGGAAGAATGTTCTTTCATGTGTTCTGATATTAGCAAGAATGTCTTGCCTAGGAACTGGTCGGCCAGGTTCCAGCAGGTGGCAGTCATGAGAGCTACTCAAGGACATCTTAAGGAGAAGCAGCAGGAGGCAGAGGCTCATGGGAAGTCAAGCTGGGTCCTCTAGTGAGACTTGGGCCTTTCTCACTCTGGTGTCTTCACAACCCAGAGGCCCAAACCTGAGGATCTGAGTTGTTTCTCTGAAAGGGAAAGGACATTTGACACAATTGTGATGACACAGACACGCTTTCACCTATCTCTTGAAGAAAGCTATTAGTCAAAATTGCTTTCTTTTCGTATCATAAAACCCATATAGTGAGAAACATTATTTCTTCTAAAACCCCTTCTATTCTACTCAGATGCACTGGCCACTAGGGGTTGCTGTTAGACGTCCATGTTAGAAGTCTGACCATAGCTCAGAACAGACCACTCCAGCCCACACATTTCCAAGGAGGGGAGGTTTATTCAGGAGATAGGGCAAAGGTGCGGGGAAGAAGATGGGAGAAGAGAGAGGAAGAACAGAAGTAGAGGCCGGCCATGACCACGTGGAGAGAGAGGAAGAAAAGGGGAAGGGGGAGGGGACAGAGAAGCTAGAGGCAAGAGAGTAAGAGGGTAAGAGATTAAGAGATTAAGAGAGAGAGGAGGGGGCAAGCAGCCCCTTTTATAGTGGATCAGGCCTACCTGGCTGTTGCCAGGTAACTGTGGGGAGGAGCATACCTGGCTGTTATCAGGTAACTGTGGAGGTGGAGTTTAGACAGAATACTAACAGTTGCCATGTTCCATCCTGAAGGCCAGCACGGGACAGAGGCAAGCTTTTCTTCTTAAAGTTAGTGAGGCCTTTGAAAGGATGCTCTGGGCAAAAACTGCTCTATTCCATGTAGACCCCAGCTGGGACCGCTATCACTGCCATGTCATCTGGCTTGTGTCTTTTTACTTTCCAGCAAGTTTAATCACCCCAACATTCTGAAGCAGTTGGGAGTCTGTCTGCTGGATGAACCCCAGTACATTATTCTGGAACTGATGGAAGGGGGAGACCTTCTAAGCTATCTGCGCAAAGCTCGGGGCACAACGGTAGGTAGGCGGTGTCGTCTGCAGTTTTGGCTTCCTAATGCAAATAGCTAGAACTTCCTGTTGATTTTCTTCAAGTTCAATGCACAGCAGCTTTAGCTGGTGGGAGAAACTCTGAAGGCAGCTATAAAAAGAAAGTGCACGTCTTCTTCATGTTAGATTAGGATAATTAGAACCCGGAGCTAATACCTGAGCCTGATTTTAGTACTTAATGAAAAAACAACCTCTTATAAATAGAAGGGCACGCCCACCCCAGCATAGGAATTACGTGGAATTACTCTGTTTATCCCCAAATTTATTTCCAATGTTAAAGTCTACTAACCTTTGCTGTTGGATGGATCTGCTGATCTTGATCTTGCTGGGATCAGGGATAGCTTGTCATCTTCAGGATGACAGAGCTATTTGGATTTTCTTTTTGCTCATTTTCCCTCTTTTATTGAAAGTAGATTTTTTTTCTCAAATTGTATATCCTGATTACAGTTTCCCCTCCCTCTATTCCCCCCAAGTTCTTCCCTTACTCCCCTCTCCCAGATCCGCTCTCTTTCTGTCTCTCATTAGAAAACAAACAGGTGTCTAAGGTATTATGATATGATATGATATGATATAATAAGATAAAAACTATCAGGAAAGAACTGGACAAAACAAACAGAAGGAAAAGAGTCCTATTGACCATTCCTACTCCCCACTGACCCAATGGCACGAGAATCATTCAGAGACCCAAATTCAGTAATCCCATTTAAAAAAATTCTACATGCAAATGATCTATAGTGTGAAAAGTGATAAACAGACTATATGAGACAAGGAATTTCCGAAGATGCAGATGCCCTCAGTAGACATTGGAGGCTTCCTGTTGCCTATTCTCTCTCCATCACTTACTGTTAGTCTGTTTCTCCAGTGAGGCTCCCTTAAAGGAGACTTTGATTTTCAAGCAGTTATCAATTGGAGATAGCTTCTGGGTTAAGGATAGAGGGATATGTCTACTTCCCCTTTCAGCTCTAGGGCCTCCATCTGATGCAGATCCATGCAGGCCCTGTGCATGCTGCTATGGTCTCTGTGACTTCATGTGTGCATCAGTCCTGTTGATTTAGAGGTCTTGTTTCTTGGTGACCTCTAACGAGATCTAAAACTTATTTTGGGTGAAGCCGAACTCTTGACTTTATGCATCCTCTGTCATTCCATCTACCCAGTGTTCTGTTTGCTCTCCTCCCCCAGACATCTACCCCTAAAACCCTGCTCTCCAAGTCTCTTGATGGTTCCAGGTCATCCACCTGTCTCCAGTGCTCGGCACACTGTAGATCCAGGAACTATTCTGGCATGCTGGATGAAGCTAGGAAATCACCTTTCTGCAGGATCATACTTTATACCTTGGATGAGAAGACAAGAGGCAAAGCACTGAAATTTAAAGCTATAGAGTTAAAACACTCATTTTCTTTTTAAAGCACCATATGGCTAAGCAGAATATGTAGCAAGGTGAATAGTGTAAAAACCAGGAGGCTGTGCACAGTTTCATACACACTTCCAAGCCTGCAGATGTCTCTTGGTACTTGCCTGTTTTCTCCAGTGCTCTGATTATGCTGGTGCCTAGTGTCTTTTCAGTTTGAAGGGAAATCTATGCACTTTCTAAGATGGAAGAGACTTTAACATAGACTTCCTCACACACCTGCCTCACCACACACAGGAGGGGTTTTTCCTCATTCTCCAGTGGTTACTGGACTTTCCCAGTTATCAGTATCCGTGTTTGCATCTGTGTGAGGTTTCATCATTGCATGCAGCTGAGTGAGCCAAGTATCATGACTGGAGAGCTTTATTTCATTCTCCTCATCTGTGGGCTAGTTTCTACGCACTATGTGGTGTTTTCCTTGTCATTTGCTTTTTTTCTATTTACTCTCTGATGGAGTTATATAACTTAGAATGATGACTGAGCGCTTCAGTTTATTTCTTGAACACTTCCTTCCTGGAGTCATTGCAGATGCGTGCTCCAGGATAGCCATAGTTCGCTATCCTGGGACTTATCATACTCATTATGGAAAACAAGATGCTGTTGGGTGCTGTGTCCCATATGACAATACCACACATGCTCCATCCCTTTGTGATTATTCCTTTGTGACCAGTCATCTTCATATATGAGTACTCAAAAGCACTATGCTAGAACCAGCAGCTTGGATCACTTTCTTGTTTCTTGTTGCTGGGGTGGCAGCATAAATATTAACAGCAGCGAGGCCCAGAAATGGTTGCTTAGCTTTTCACTCTGGGACAGTAGCACTGTTACCCATGAATTGAAGCATTGAATCAAACACTTCCTATTTTATTTTATTTTTTTTTTAAGTTTTGATTTTCTAGGATCATACTGAGATGGAAAAGCATGAAAACAATTATGTAAAAGTAAACCTGATGCTTTCCAAATGTAGTCAAATTTGTCTACTTCTCTTTGGGTTGTAATGGAAGAACAGTGGAGATTGTGACTTTTACTCTAAAGGAACTTTTCACATGGCATTTTATTAATAAATAGCGTATGGGAAATTTCAAAGTCCTTGCAGGTAGGCCATAGTTACACATTGTCTGTGTCTTTCTATGTCATTCATGTAAGGGAGAAAACAGGAAAAGCAATTAGCATGGAATACATTGCTGGAGCATGGAGGAAGGAGTGTAATTTCCCATTGGGAAAAGCTGAGGTAGCTTACCTGGAAGACTTAGTATGTTTTGGACAAAACTAAGGAAGAATATGTAAGTTTAGCAAACATTTCTTCATTGAATGATGAACATTTGCAGGGATAGACCTTGATTAAGCTTTAATATGGCTAGAGAGTTCAGCAAGACACAAGTGGCAGGTGATGGTAGCATCTAATGTTAAGGGGGCCAAATATGGGGTGAAGGGGTAACCCAGCTTGTTATAAGGGATAAGAGACATGGTTAAGGATTCAGGCAGGCAGCATTATGGAAATTGTATTAGAAGAGTAGTCATAACCAACATGAAGTTTAAGAGAGTCATAACGTGTTTACAAGTAAAGTGGGGTTTGCCCATAGTATTCTGTTCACACAATAGCTAGTCAGCCAGTCAGGATATCTGACAGGATTAAGACATAGGCCATGACATAAGAACCTAGTACCATGACATAAGGACCTGATTTAGAAGGGGTATCACTATGTCCTTGCTATATATAGGCTATTACTTATCTTATTTTCAATCTTGAAAGGTCAGTTGTACTAAATTTATTTTATATATAAGAAAATTGTCTTCTTAATTAATTTAAGCAAATTCAAGGAATTAGTAGTAGAACTATATTTCAAATCTACAGATATAGCATTCGTATATTTCCCCCTTGAGCTTTTGTAATCCAAATAAATATTCCTTTAGGACAGCAGGATATAGTTGGTGAGTGAACCATGGGTAGAAAGGAGCCATGGGGCCATGATGGCATTCTGTCCTAGAATATGAAGATGACCTCCACTTCTGTGACATGAGCAAAGCAGTGGGGCAGCACTTGACAGCACCTTTGCACAAGTAATTGACAGAATGTAAGATCATGTGGGGTTGGGAGTCATTGAGATGCTAAGTGAAGGTTGTGGGCACTATCAAGAGTAGGGGTCTATTCTAGCGAGGAAAGAATAGTTTGGAGAAGAGAGGGGGGTTAAAAAACACAGAGCAGATGTAAGGAAGGGCAAACAGTTGAAAAAACTAAAGTGCAGCTTCTGAGAGGAGAAGCAAAGGGAAAATTAATGGGCATATAGAGTCTGATGCAGCCTGGGGCTGCCATGAGGCTGTGCCCAACATCTGATAATCCGGTTCTACAGGAAGTGAGGCACAACCAGGGAGTTAATGAAAAGACAAGAGGCTGGACACATGGGAAGTCTTTGGATGCAACAGATTAGGGATGATAAAGGCCTGGACCAAGGTAATTGCAGGGATATGGAAAGGCTCAATGTATGACCATGGCCTCCAGGCAGCAACTTGGAATTTTCTCCATCTGCTACTAATAAAAATTTTGACTGGCTTTTGTTTTCCACTAGAATTCCTTGCAATGAGTATAAGCTTGTCTACACTTGTGCTGGCTCTTATAGATAAAAAGTAGTCTAGAAAGATAATATTACTAACAATTTACATGGGGGGGGGTCTTATGAAGAACAATCCTATTGTCCTGACTAAAACAATCAAAAGGCATGAAACCAATCATTAACCTAGCCAACACGGGTTATTATTTTTAACCGTTTGTTGATAATTCTATAAGTTCAGACACTTTAATTTATTAAGTACTTATTGTATGTTAGCAATATTATATGTCTTATTTTAAATCTTGAAGACACCGTTGTACTAGGCCCATTTTACATACAAGAAAAGTGCTTAATCAATAAGAAAACTCACCTATTGGTGGCAGAACTAGATTTCAAATTTATAAACATAGCTTGCTACCATGTATGTTTGTATGTTTTCCTCTTGAGTTCTTGTAACCATAACAAAATTTCTTTAGCACATCATACACTCGTGTACATAGTCACATATGCATATGTATTCATATGTATTCATACATTTGTGTATGGACTTTGTGACAGGCAGAAAATTACATATAATGTTTCCTCTATCTCTTATAGTTTCATGGTCCTTCACTCACCTTGGTTGACCTTGTAGAGCTGTGTGTAGATATTTCAAAAGGCTGTGTCTACTTGGAGCAGATGCACTTCATTCACAGGTACAATGAAATTCTGGAAACAAGATTATTGGGTAGTCACATGACAACCATGTGTAGTTTGGGTAGCCTACACTAGAGAGTTAAACACATCCATTACTTCAGAGTGCCAGCATTATTGTAAAGGGTCTCTGTACTAGTTACTTTTCTCATTGCTATGAGAAAAGCAATGTGCAACAAATGTAACTTGAGGAAGAGAGGGAAGGCTTATTTTACTTATATTTTGAGAGAACAGTCCATCATGTTACGGGAGTCATGGCAGCAGGAGTGTGTGGTGACTGGTCACATTGAATCTGTACTCAGGAAGCAGAAGGAAATAAATGCTGGTCCTTCCATGGCTTTCCCATTTTATTTAATCTGGGACCATACCCTATAGCTGTCCACAATTAGAGTGGACAACTAACCCAATATGGAAACTTCTTTACAGACATGCCCAGAGATCTATTTCCTAAGTGAGTCTGGATCTTTTTAAATTGTCAATCAATATTAATCACCAGGTATCTCTCTTCTTTCCAGACCTTCTAGCCTTGTGTGATCTCTGGAATACTTGTTTATTATTATCAAATGTAACTTCTACTTTAGGGATCTGGCAGCTCGGAATTGCCTTGTATCAGTGAGAGACTATACCAGTCCTCGGATAGTCAAGATTGGTGACTTTGGATTGGCAAGGGAAATATATAAAAACGATTATTATAGAAAGAGAGGGGAAGGCCTGCTTCCTGTTCGGTGGATGGCTCCTGAAAATTTGATGGACGGAATCTTCACTTCTCAGTCTGATGTATGGTGAGCTAAATTGGACACAGAATAATGAGGGCAAAAACTTAAATATCTGCATGTCTATTTTAAATTGTATTTTATTTAGTTTCTCTCTCTCTCTCTCTCTCTCTCTGTCTCTCTCTCTCTTCTGTCCTCTATCTCTTTGATATGTGTATATGCGTTGTAGGGATCTCTCTCTGTGTGTCTCTGTCTCTCTCTGATATTTGTATATATGTGTGTAGGAATCTCTCTCTCACACACATACACACATAGGTGTATGTGTGTGTGTGTGTAGGAAAATTTAGTGACTCACCTGAACCTAGTGGTCCAGGATAACTATTATAGATCTTAGATCCTTTGCACCCCTCTCTCAATTCTTTCATCATCAATCTTAAAATTCTATATGAAATAGACTCATTTATTTCAAGCATTTTGCTATTCACCAAAGGTGTATATATTTGCAGCTATGGTGTATACAAAGGTTTCATATTGGCAGAAATGGTACATATCCATAATGTTCATGTGCCCCCAATACCCCCCTGCAGCGGATGTCATCACTAGTTTATAAATAGACTTGAAATCATGGATCATGAAAACATGTCGGACACTGGGAAAGTTGGTTTTGATTATTTGAGTTTTGCTTGTTGGTTCCCCGCTTTTGATTCGAGCTGCTAAAAAGTTTGTCGATTTGTTCAGTGAATTTTAAGCCATAGGAGAAATTGTATGGGAGAAACTTTATCCTTAGCAACCTGTTTTCATTTATGATTCTTCTCCATGTTTGTCATCATTTCATCTTCTTCAGATTTAGGTTGGGGGAGGAAATGGTGACAAGCTCTCCTGCTCTCCTCCATGCTTGTCTGCTTGTGCTTTTTGTGTGCTTGTATCTCTGTGAACATGTGCTCCTGTGCTGCACGGAGCTCTGGCTCTTTGTATCTGTGCTACCATGCCAAGCCTTTTTTTTATCATCTTTGAAATGTGGTTCATCCACAGAGTCTTTCTTGTTCTACTTTTTCTTAATATTAACCTCCTTTTAAGTCTCCTATTTGCTTTTTATAAGGCCAATAATGCCAATCACAAAGTAGCCCCCATAGCCTCAGGAATAATGATGTTGGAGAAGCTACTGTAAACCTGATGTTTGTAATAAATATAATTAAAGGGAACCCTTTAACATCCTAGGTCCTTTGGAATTTTGGTTTGGGAGATTTTAACTCTTGGTCATCAACCTTATCCAGCGCATTCCAACCTTGATGTTTTAAACTATGTGCAAGCAGGAGGGAGACTGGAGCCACCAAGAAATTGTCCTGATGATCTGTAAGTTAATTATGTTAACGTAAGCACCCCCAAAACAGAAACATGTGCATATGCAGTCTTAGGGCTCCCTGGTATGGCTTGTTAAAAGAAAACCTGGGATTTATATATTTGTACATCCCACATAAAATATAAACTGAGGGTGGAATTTGATTTAGTCAATACATTATGGTTTTTTAAAAATATATACATGTTGAATTTTACTTCAATACAAAATCTTGAAGAGTAGAATATATTTGTAGTCATAGTAAGTAAATTCAAATAAATATCTCTCTCTCCATGTGTGTGCATGTGTGTGTGTATATATAGTTCTTCATTTTACTTTGAGAATCTTTATTTGCATACTATCTTAATCTTTGCCTTAAAATAGTGTATTACATAAAAATATATTAGTTAAAAGTTCAATTGTGTTTTTGATGTAGCTTATACTGATCAATGGGATACAGTACTAAAAATTGTATAGACATATTTGTTTATACACTTAACACAAAATTACTGTGATATACAGTAATACACAACTATATATAATGTTGTACCACACAATAACTTGGTCAAACTAATCCTGGCCACTATTGAGTTCTAACAGTAACCCCTCAAGTGCGAGTGATTTGAGCTTAATTACAAAATAAAAACAATTCAGCTATGCTGAATACACATTCACTTCCCAATATCAACAGAAATATCTGGCCATGTAACTTTTTCTAAGGGGTGTTTTACCCAAAATGTTTATAAAAAAACAAACAAACAAAAACCCCCAATAAATAATGAGGAAGTATTACACATACACCTGCTAAGCCAAACATCACGTGTGTACAGAGGTCTTTATGCCAGGGCCACAGCTCTTGTGCATCTTGGAATGTACTCTGGATGAGATGGTAGAGGCAGCAGTCAGATGGCCAGCCAGCACGTAATAAAGTGCTAAACTGTGTGGTACAGACAAATGCAAAAGGAATTAGCAGTATGCGGATGCACACCATGGCTGCACTGCCTTGACTGCACTGTGTTATTTTGAGGACTATTTAGACGTGAGCCAAAGAATGATTCAGAGCTGGGCACCTTGGTTGGCTGTTGTACTGGGGAGTGTTTCTGCATTATTTCAATCTTCCAGCTAAAAGATATAATTTATCACAAGTGGCTGATTCAGCCTTGCAACCTTTCAGACATGTACACAACCAGGCCACATTTGATAGCAGCACCTTAAACTGAATCCTGAGTCTTTTGGGGGGGACAATGGGAAAAAAATCTTTAACTTAAAGAAATTATGCCAGACATTTAATTTAGGACTAGAGGGGAGAAAATAAGTATGTCCAAACATGTAATACATTTTAATTACACAGTTGGAAAACTAATCACTATTTTCTACCTCCTACTCATATCTCAAACACTCAGAAATTCATTCTAGAATTTTAATTACACAATGTGTTCCTTATGCTCTTATAATTGTGTCTTTCATGTCATTACCTTCCACCAGGAGGATGCAACATGACTCATAATAATCATGCAATACTTTTGAATAGGCTTTTAAGAAATGGATTATTGAATTATACTTTTTCCCTGTGTTCATTTATTTTTGTATGATGGAGCTGAGGGCAAGTTGATTTGTTGTATCTCAGATTTTGCTATATTCAAAGGTATTAAAATTCAGGAGGGGGAATAAGTAATAGAATGCTTTTATTAGGAGTCTGGGGAGAGGATGACATTTTGTATATTCTCAGTAGAATGCAATATTAAACTATTTTTTTTCCTTTTTAAAAATCAAAACCAGATTTTTTTTTCATATGACATATTCTGGTTATGGTTACCCTTCCCCAACTCCTCCCAGATTATTTCCAACTCCCCACCCATCAAAATCCATATCTGTTTTGATTTCTCTCATTAGAAACAGACAGCTAAAAGATGTCGTAATGAAATAAGACAAAATAAAAACAAACTAAACAGATTCGGCCAAAAGAAATGCACACGAAGTAGCCTTCAACGAAAAGCACAAGAGACACAAATCGACGCAGAGGCACACACACAACACATACAGATTTCTCATAGAAACCATCCTATATAGGCAAAAGACCTGTAGGGTAAGAAAAAAAAAAAGGCCAAAACAAAGCATTATTGGAAAAAGTAAAAACAAATAATCAAAACCCTCCAAAAATACCATTGAATGTTGATGTACTTTTTATATATACTTTCCTGAAACCAAGATTGCTCATTGGTGGTTTTGAGATTAATTTGAACATCATTTAAAAAGTGAGCAATAGTTCCAACTTCATGACTCTGCAGAACCCTGGGAAGAGTTCAGAGCCACCACAGAAACAAGCTGTACTGGGAAGCAGAGCCCTCGTGCCATTCAATCTGGCCATGGCCTTAAGTTGTCATGATAAAGATTAACTACTCTCCTTGGAGCCCAGGAGGAACTAAGTTTTATTTGAAGTGCGGCTCTGAGATCACAGGCCCAGCTTAGAGGCTGAAAGTCTGTGCTGAGCCACATTGCACCTTCCACTCACCACCTAAATACTCAGCACCTGGATAATTCCTGGGGCAGGTGAGCTCTGATACCCCGCTCTCCTCAGCTATTGCTGGAATGTGGAGTTCAGAGCACTCCTGTACTCTGTTTGGAGGCTCAGGTGTACAGAGGAAAGCCCAGTCAATGGTGTTCTCTCTAGACTTTACTGTGAACAACCACCACACCATTTCTGTGAAGAAATAGGATCAAAGGGAAATTCTGCTGTAAGCAAGAGCTTTTTGGGGCCCTGAGATGGACACATCACAATGGCAGACTTGTTGCAGAGACCCTCAGATGTAGGACATAACAATGGCAGGCTGGGGAGTTGTAACGTTATTTTAACGCTTAAAAATATTCAGCTCAATTATAAGTCTCTCTGGGATTGGACACAATGAAAAGAGGGATTCTTGAACTTTGTATTTTATGTGTTTTATTTAAATAGTTACAGACACTTGCCTGCTTAAATGTAAAAGATGCTGACATTTTCCTCTGTTGAACTTCAATGACTTTGTGAATCCAAGGACTGTAATATGCATGAAGAGTAATACTGAACACAACTAACGAGTCTCATGCTATTTTGGAACAAAACAAAACAAAAGCAAAGATGTAAAGAAGATCAAAGGATCACATTAGTGAGTGGAGGGATTTGAAGCCCAATACGTAGCCAAATGAATTACTCCAAGTATAGCGGGTTCTCTCCTAGAATTAGAACAAGCATCCCACACAAATTTAGACAAACCCAAGAAATAGCAAATGCATCTAGGATAATGCACTTGGGTATTTGTCACTGTGCCTTTAGAGGTATGTAATGTACAGTACTAAGCACTGACGTGAACATTGGAAAGAAGACACCCCCAGCTGCAGCTGTAATTGTTAATTTACTTGAAAGACCTGAGTAAAGCTTTCTTAGGATTATTAAATTCTTAAAAGCCTCTTCATTTCATCCCCTTGCCAGTTTATTGCTTGCTATTCGAGCCTACATTCTTTACTTTTAGATGTTGCAGCTTTATGTAACTCCTCTCTCCTCAGTCTATGTCTGTTTCCAACTCCCAGGACAGACGGTTCTTGTATATCATGTTTTGGCCTCTAGAAGGTTAAGACTGATGACTAAGGCAAGTTAAAAGCCTTCCTAGATAAAAACACTGAGCATACCTATGTAAAGAAATCATGTATATATAAAATAAGAGGCACCACTTCTGGAGGGCAGAGTAGGTGTGTGGGTGATGGGCAGTAAGTATCAGCCCTGGGGATGGCTGCCTTGACTCTCTTCTCTCTTCTTCCTCTTCCTTCCACGCCTCCAAGTAGTGTCCATTAAATAGGTTGCAGATAGGATAAAACTTTGTAACTGAAGTGTGATGGCTTGACATATTTTGTCAGAATCTAGGCAATCATCTCTATTCTCAGAAATGCTGCCTCAAGAATCACTTCATTTTCTCATCTTAATTCTTAAGAAAATGTCTAGATTAGCCATCCAGATTATATTTTAATTATGCCTTAGGATCCACAGTCTGCTATCAATTATAATCTTACCTGTAATGCTCTAGCTGTGAAATGGATGGGTCAGCTCTGCACCTAAAAGGCACAGATTATAAACGGGCAGAGGAGGTGATAGATTTTGTCATTCATTTTTTAAAATCAGATATGATTCTAACAAAGTAAAAATAAAGAGAAGTCTGGCATTTTGTAGCCAGACCATCCATCCCTTGAAGGCACCAGAACAGTCCATAGAAAACATCGAATGTTGTTTTCTCAGAATACCTTGACACTTAGCACTAATGTGGATTTGACCTATATATCTAGAAATGAAAGAAATTCAAGTGGAGTTTTTATTGTACTGTATTCAAGACTGCATTGTAGTTCCTAAAATAGATAAATACAATACCTATAATGACTTGCGGGTGATTGCCGTCTAGTGCTTGAATATAATTCTGTTCCAGTCTCATTGTCAATGACTTAGTCCAAATTATAATATTTCTTAGCCTTTGGCCAGTAGCTTCCACCTGACTCCTGTACAATCCAATTGCCGCCTGTCAGCTAGAATGGTTCTTTAAAGGTGCAGAGTGTATACCTTAAGACCTCCGATAGCTCCTCTTGGTTTGCGAGACTTGCAGGATCCTGCTTTCCCTTCTAATGGCATTTCATTCTTCCACCTCCAACCTTTCTTACCTTCTTGCAGATTTTAAAATGTGCCCAGATCTTTCCAAATGTAGGGCTTTGCACATGCCATCTTGTATTGCCTGACTTCTGCACATACCCTGATCCAATGATTAGCATGTTCTCTCCCTACACGTTCACAGGCTTAAGTGGCACCTGTGCAGAAGGGCCCCTCTTTCTGTGAGAAACTCACCAGAAATATTCCCATCCACTAGAACATGTGTTTGCTTTCTTTTGTACCTTTTGAAGCACATAACACAATTTGAATTACATAAATTTTCTATTGATGTAGTAGTGCTAATACTTTTAAATATTTCCCAGTTTATATTTATTTATCCATCCCTCTGTGAAAATCAAAAAAAAAAAAAAAAGAAAAGAAAAGAAAAGAAAAGAAAAGAAAAAAGAAAGCATGTACTTGGTCGTACTGTCTTCTAGACATGACGGGGAAGCTGCAACCATGGAATCTTAACAATACCCTTGCCTAAACAGGAACTGCTCAATTTGATTTCTGAACATGGACTGGAAAGTTTTCTAAGGTCCTACCCCTAGATGAAGAGCTACAGGAATCAACAGCTGGTGAGAGAGAGTCAGCTTTTTCTAGGAATGAGCACCTTAGCCTCAAATGGTCAGCCATAAACACACACACACACACACCCACGACGCTAAATGAACTCCATAGGTACATGTATGTATACATGTGTGTAACAATAAAATTTTAAAATAGTTATTAAAATTGTATTGCATATAATAAAATGTTATTGTGTGTAATAAAACAATAATTTAAATTTAAAATAAAACTTTAAAAAGAAAAGTTTATAAAATTGTTGAGAAGGAGTGGGGAGCATGGGAGGGGCTGGAGAAGGGATGGAAATGGTGTATACATGGTACTCATGTATGAAATTCTCAAAAATAATTAGATGTTTGAAAAGTTTGTAGCTCAGAAAACCAGTGATGGAGGTGGCAGAGCTGACCAGACACTTAGACTCTTATTAATGTATTAACATATAAAATACCAGTCTGAGCCACTGAAACAATGTTAACTATTACACTGTTAAAGAAATGAGCAGAAGCTTCGTTGCTTGTAAGTTTTGGACTAATGTGGGAAGAAGAGAACTTCATAGAACTTCAAGGCCAGGAACAACACTGCTGCCTTCACCTTTGCGGGGATGACCCAGAGAGCATTGAACAAATGATCCCCCACTTTGATACGGGAAGACTGATCTTTGTTAAGAAGGTAGAATGGCGGCATACCAGACAGAAAAATCAAGTTTGCACTTCCAGACTTCCTTTGCTTCTCATATGCTGTGAACTCTTTGTTCAGAGTTAGATATTTACACAGATAGCCTCATGTGGGGCTCCAGCAGAAACAAGTGTGGTTTTCCTGATATTTGTCTACAGTTCCAAGTTATAACAGAGTCATAGAGAAGCCCAAGCCTAGAGACAACAGACATCTTGCTCAAGGAAGAGGATCCCTGAGACCCAGCAGAGCTACCAGAGAGTCTGTTGTGGATGTAGGATGGATGATCAGTTCTGGAGGCTAGGAAAGATCACTCATGGTGGCGGTACACACCAATACACAGACCTCTTTCTTCCCTGGCAGATACCATGATACTATGTGGAAAGAAGGGTGGGACTAGCTCAGAAATGAGACAAGCTAAATTATTATAGAAAAATGTGACCATTATTTAAAAAGATGTTTTAGAGTGGTGAACTGAATTAGATCATATAGGACATTATCTTAAGCTATTATTTTCTTTTAGGTGGGAACTCTGTAAAAGATCTAATTAGAGATAATATTTAGAGAGTTACCTCTCCCACCCCCATTCATTTGATTTGCAGTGTGATAAATTGTCACTCTTTTTCATTTACCACACATGTCACCTATGAAGACAAAAGCCCTACTTGTGGAAACCCTAGCTCCAAATGTTATGCTGGTGTAAAACAAGTGTCTAATAAACCTACAGTGAGTCAATGGATGCATGCTGTTGAGTGCTGTATGGGAAAGGCAATTCAGTCAACCTGCTACGTATGTCTGGTGAACTGAGAATGTCCGAATTATTCTTTGAAGTATATGAGGAAATAATCCTGAGCTCAAATCTGGGTTCCTTCTCTCATTCTGCTACTGGACATCTATTTAGCCTGTAACGAACCTTAGATTTTGTTATGTTGTTCTGTGAAGTTAAAAAAACAACCCCCATGCTTCTTCAACAGTTTTTCCTTGATCTGCTAAATAAACATTCCTGAGCGTCCATATACCCATCTGTTAACTTAGATTGACTACCACTGAGATAATGTCAACATTTGTATTAAACATGGGGAGCTGGATACAACTCTGGCTCTCTAACATGTCCTTTCTGGGACTATCAGTTGCAACATTGTGTCATCATGTACTTTCTCATCTTTATCCATATGTCCAGGTGGAATTTAATGTCCCAATGCTGGGCTCAAGAACCTGACCAAAGACCCACTTTTCATAACATTCAAGATCAGCTTCAGTTCTTCAGAAATGTTTCCTTAAACAATGTTTCTCACTGTGGAGAAGCAGCTTCTGCCAGGGGAGTCATCAACAAAGGCTTTGAAGGTGAGATTGCTTCTGTAGAATTTTCTCCCCAGTGTTACAATGTTTTTCCCAAGGTTACAATGGAATCTACATAGCAGGTACTTTAGAGTAGGTAATAATAATAATAATAATAATAATAATAATAATACGCTGGCATCATCATTATGCTGTTTGTTGTGAACCTCTTTGGAAAATGCCTTGTATTGTGTTTTAAAATTAAAGAAAGAGATTATACTAAGGTAGTAAAAAGGAAAGTTTGTATGCTGGGCTGTTTCCCTTCTGTCTGTTCATGGCCTCCCTACCTTTCATCAGTTGTATTTCAACTGCAGAGTTGAGTTTAGATAATTATAGACTTTCTGTTTATGGCACATTATCATCATTGGTCTCTGCAGGGCTTCTGCCTTATTTTGTTTATCTCTTTAGTCCGTTTGTCTCCATATTCTTCTCTGGTTCTACTTCCTCCATTCACCACCCCCACCTCCTGCCAAGCAGCCATTCTAATTACTTTAATGAACATCTTTCTATTTGTATGTTTTCCGAAAAATATGGAGTTTGGTATGCATGAATGTGAGGGACTGGCACTACAAGTTGGTGGGCATAATAGGAGATAACAGAAAAGGAAGGAAAACCCCAAGGTAGTGTTGTCATGGAAACCCAAAGTACAATGAGCAGCTAGTGAAGGATTGAGTGGGTGAATTCTACAAAAATAGCCACTCTTCCAGAACTTACAGTTGATCTGTATTTTATTATTTATTTAATTATTCTAAATTTTTTTTTGAGACAGGGCTTTATATAGCTCAAGCTGGCCTCACACTCTCTATGTAACTGAGGATGGCTTCTGCCTTAATTAGGGTTTCTATTGCTGTGAAGAGCCACTATGACTATGGCAACTCTTATTTTAAAAAATGTATTTAATTGGGTCTGGCTTGCAGTTCAAAGGTTTAGTCCATTGTCATCATGATGGGGATGATGGCAGCATGCAGGCAGATATGGTGCTAAAAAAGTAGCTGAAAGTCTGTATCAGATCCAAAGGCGGCAGGGAGAGAACTGTCACACTAGGCTTGAGCATCTGAGACCTCACAGCCCAACCTCTGGAGACATACCTCCTTCAACAAAGCCATACCTCCTAAAAGTGCCACTCACTATGGCCCTATGGGGGCCATTTTCACTAAAAACCACCACAACTTTGAATTAGAAACCTTCTTACCGCACTGCAAAAGTGCTAAGATTAGAAGTGTGATGGGCTCTACTTGCAATATATTTAAAAAAATTTATGATCAGGCTAGCCCTTCTTGTCCTGGGAATATTTTATTCCTGCCCATTGTGTTAAAGCTTATCTTTAACAACATCAACATGTTGGCAGCTATGGCTTAAGCTTGAAAGTGGACCCCCAGACAGAGTTATTAAATCAACAGGCTGGCAAGCCAAGGACAGGTAAGATTCTGCACAGAGCCTTACCAACCTAAGACATAAGTGCATTGCCTTTGATAATGCATATTCTATGATGGGTAAAAAAGGCTTTCTTGTCAGAATGACCTAACACAGGCTCAGTCTTGTTAACAAAATAAAAAGGGGGGAGAGATGGAGAACCTTTGGGGCTGCTTAGCAAGAAGCTGACATGGGCCAAGGACAAGGAAATGGGCTGCTTGACAGGAATATGACATTGGCCAAGGACAAGGAAGTAGGCTTCAAGCAGGAATCTGACATTAGGCTAGAACAAAGAAGTAATCTCAGGCAGGAATCTAAATATTAGGCCAGAACAAAGAAGTAGTTTCAGACAGGATTCTAAATTTTAGGCTAGAACAAGGAAGTAGGCTTCAGACATGAAAATGACCTTGGGCTAGGATAGAGAAGTTGGCTCAGATACTTTAGTCATCCTGATCAGCCTTTAGAAACAGTGACCACGGGAGTGTTCATGTAACTGGGCTTAATGCCTTGCTTTTTCTTTGACTATTTGTGTTTATTGCATTGCTTGTTCCCTGACTATTTGCATCTATTATATTGCTAGACCCTCAACCTAGAACTGACCTTATTACATTCATGTAATCAAAATGGTATAAAAGCATAAAGGAAGAGGGGGTATAGGATAGGGGTTTCTAGGGAGGGGAAACGGGGAAAAAGGATGACATCTGTAATGTAAATAAATAAAATATCCAATAAATAATTTATGTTTTTTACTCATGGAATCTTTCCTACCAGGTGTGATATATATATATATATATATATATATATATATATATATATATATATATATCACAGAGGATGCTTCAGTAGGCCTGAGAGGTTATCTTTTTCTAAGGCTCTAATAGAAATTTCCACAGACCTATTAACAGTTAACCTGTGAGGCTAAGAGAGGAAACAAATGATGCTGACATCAAAGTATCTTCACACACGCTTAGGGTTGTGCCTCAACAAAGGGCTGTATAGCCAAGGAGAACAGACGAGCTTATTCTGACTGCTTGCTAGAAATCACGCATCATTTTGGTTTGATTATACCCAATAGATTTGAATACTAGATGTTGTCAGAGATGGTTGAAATTCTAAATATGAGCAATAAAGTCCAATGTAGGGGCCAATTTCTAAAATCCCAGCACTTAGTAGGCAGAGATCTTATCACAGTTTAAAAGGCAACTGCATCTACATAGGGGGTTCCAGGAAAGCCAGACCTTGTTTCCAAAAAACAAAATGAAACAAATAAATATCATTAACAAAATCAGAGTAGACAGTGGACATAAGCATGCAGAATAATAAGGCAGGAATCATTAACAGACAAACTATAATGATCTAAAGAGTAATCTGGACTGATAGAAATCTAACTGTAGTAAAAGAGAAATAATTTTTCTGCTGTTTGAAGTTAAGGAACGGAAAGAAGTTCAGAACCACTAGAATCTTTGACGCCCAAGATTATGATTGAAGAAAAGAGGCAGGAATGAGAGAAGAAACCCAGTGAAGAGTGAGGTTTGCATATTTGCAAAACTGTAAATGCTGAAGCAGTTTCTGTAAGGCAAACTGAACATAATCATTATTTACAATATGAGAGAAGTAATTTGTTACTTTGCAGACTAATGAGTGTACTTAACACAGCGTCAAAGGTGTCTGTCTTTAAGAAACCAACAAAGGCACTGGAAGGACTTTTTCCATTTTTTTTTTTTTTTTAATGAAGCACTGTAGGATTACAGCAATAATAGCAGCAATGCCATGTCTATGCTCTGGTTCTGGTTCTACTGATCAAATGGGGGGAAGGAGGTTGGAAGGGGAGGTGGGAACAAGAGAGAGAGAGAGAGAGAGAGAGAGAGAGAGAGAGAGAGAGAGAGAGAGAGAGAGAAATTAGTAACGTATCTGGGCACCTAGTAAAAATATCCCAGTGACTTCATCCCAACATTTGTGTAAACATCACCTCACCAGCTCAAAGAGTTCTACAGGAAACAAATCGCAATGCCCTGTGCTGTTCTAAACATAGCCAGTCAGCCGGCATATGTCTCGCCTCTAAATACCCTGTCTTACTCGGAAGTTTTTATTTTAATATTTCCCTCCCAAAGAGGTTCCTGAGTGCCTGCCACCTTTGTTCAGAATATTTGTCTTAGTTTTGATCTGTAGGTTTTTGTGGTGAATACTTTTTGAAAAGAAGTATCAAAACAACCTTCTCCATCACCACCATCGCTCCAGAGCTCTTTATGCAACAAGATGTATTAATTGCTAAAAGCTTGCCAGGGTCAAGTTACTAAATATTGCTGCCAGCTCTCTGAACCAATGAAGTAGGTAGTTAATGGTTTTTCTTAGGCACACAGAAGTATAATTTGCAAAAAGAAATTTATTTGTTTCATATGACTAATTTTTTTTTATTCTCTCAAACTCATCAAAGCAAAAATAATTAAAGTTATGCTTGGTGGAAGCACTCCAACACACTGTTGAATGGATTAAATGGATGTCAGTGAAACAGCTAAGAAGAGTGGAGAGCTGCAAACTGTAGAGTTACCCGTGTGGTTTCTCTAAGCCTTTTAAGACTGTCTTAATGAAGAGCAAGTCCACTGGAGCTGCTGAATGACTCAATGTTAAAGATATTATTTCTTGATGGTTTCTCTTGCTATTATTATAGATAGCAAGTTATTTTTTATGTCTGTAGTACATACTGGCAATACCCAGTTAGTAGAAATTGGGTTGTCCCTTGGTATTCAGAATTTAGGTATTAGGCAAAGTAGGCATCTCATCAAGGGTCCACTGTTCTTGCTGATTCTCACACAGCATGGAAATTGAAACCACCTCTCAGAGAGACACAACAGGACACAAACTCATTCTAGCTGGATGCCCTTAAGCATGTCACTGAACTCCTTCGTGCCTCATCTCCCTCATCTGTTAAATGCAGACAATAGCACTACCTAACCAATAGAAAAAAATGAGTTAACACATGACTATGGCTTAAAATATTGCTCAGTGCATAACTAGGGCTCTATAAGGGTTAACTTGAACAATACTCAAAATAACTACTACTATCCTTCATGTCACCATCCTCCTCCTCCTTTACCTTGCCACCCAACTTATCCAGGTGTGCATTCTTTCCCTTGTGTGCACTGTTGAAGGTGACCAGCCACATTGGAGTCCTGTTGTTACTTCACTGAGCACAAAGGCCTCTCAAGCCTTTTTCTGGTCTCTCTTCTGAATGCTGTTAGAATAACCATGCAGCTGAGCCAGCACAGGGATAAAGGAGGATGCAGGCCTAGTGGCACAGTCATGTTACCCCTGAATTTGGGAGGAGGCTGATACAGAAGGGCTGTGAGGTCAAGTCTTACAGAACAACAGGGACATACTTTAGAGGTACATGACTCAGGGAGCATGCTTAAGGCCCTAGGTTCAAATCTCCTGTACTGTGGCAAAGAAGAAAAACAAAACAAAACAAAACAAAATGGAAGAGCTATGGACGGTGTTCTTATTTAATCTGTGTGTCTGCTAGAATCTTACCTCATTCATGGGTATTTTGTAACCGCTATTTAAAACAGCAGCTCATTTGCATGCTGTTATTAGGCCCTTTCTCTGCCCCACTGCTCTCCATTGTCTACTGGTTCACTGTCCATCTCTTTCCATCTGAATGTAAATTTTAAAGAGCAATGACTCTCTATTACAGATAAGCAGTGCATGCTTCACTCCTGGTAGACTGTATATCTTATATATTACCTTAACAAGCAATGCCTGGCGTGGGGCTTCTAACTTTCATCACAAGGCAGTGACCTGCTTCATCTGTTTCTCATGTATGCAGTATCACACAATTTTATATAGTCTTTTATGTAATTACACATCAGCACCTACAGTGACATGTCTACTTCTCTTCTAGAGAGCCATAGACTAAAGGACAGGGAACATGTGCTATTTACATTTGTTTTTGTAACATTTAGCTGTCTTCATAAGATAATGCCAAGCAAATTTTATATGTATATATAAAATATATATTATATAATATAATCATATATATATATATAATTTGCTTGGCATTATCTTTATTTTATATTTTATTTTATATTTTATATAAATATAATATATGATATAATATATCATATACCATATATATCATATATGACATATGTGATATATCATATATTATATATCATATATCATATGATATAGTATGATCATATATTATATAACATATAATATGATATATTAGATATATCATATGATATATATCATATATCATATATATTTAATATATTATATATTATATATTATATATGCATATACATACATATATCCCAGTTCATAAACACACACATATATGTATATATATGCATATATATTTATATATAATTACAAACAAAATAAGTTAGGCAGACACTGCAGTAACTTCTATACTCTCTCACAGGTGAAGATGATGAAGTGGTTGCTTTGAATTCAGATGACACGATGCCAGTGGCGTTGATGGAAACCAAAAACCAAGAAGGATTAAATTATATGGTGCCTGCCACAAAATGTAGCCAAGGTGAGGGAAGTTATGAGGGTCCTCTAGGCCCTAAGGAATCTGGGTTGCGTGATCTGAAGAAAGACAAGAAGCAACCACGGGCAGACAAAGACTTCTGCCAGGAACCACAGGTGGCTTTCAGCTCTCCTGGCCAGTCCGAAGGCCTGAATTATGCCTGTCTTGCTCACAGCAGACATGGAGATGTGTCTGAATAATAGTGTCTCGTAGGAAACACAGCACTGAGATCAACATCGCGTTAAGTTACTTGCAGAAAAGAATAAAGGTGTGGTGGCAGGCTAGACTCTGAATTGACACAGCGAAGTTTCTAAGTTCTGATCTTGGTTCCAACAGCCATTTGGTTTCATTCTTCGATCTCTTTACCAGTGATCTAACCTTCAGTGGATTATCAGAGAAACCTTTGTGTGTGTGGAATCCCAGGACAAATCTTAAGTCTGGGAAGAAATCATTACTGTCCCTCTCCACTGAAGCCCTTTCCTACGGAGCACTGCCCACCCTGCTGTGCAGTAAAACATCTTCCCAAACAGGTAGTGACAGGAATATGTTCATGCAAGGATGCAGATTGGAGTGCAGCAGGCGTCTGCTGAGGACCACCTGAACTGCAGATTACCTTAAAGAGGATGCAGGAAACAATTAGAGACACATACAGGAGGGGGCAGCCCGTGTGCCCTGAGAAATCATCTGTCATGCTATTATTCCAATAAAGTATTCCCTTTAATCATCACTGTAAACTCTTTTGTATTTTGGGAGCTTGGATGAACAGCTTAGGCATAGCAAAAAAAAAAAAAAAAAAAAAAAAAAAAAAAAAAAAAACGGGACCACAAAAACCTCTGGATCTTAACGTTTGACATTTTGTGGTCTTAAGGTGGCACAAAAATTCTCTTGTGATTTAAAAAATGATTTTTAATCTATTTTTTATTTTGTGTGTATGAGCGTTTGCCTGCCAGAAGGCACATGTACCACATGCCTGGTGTCCTCAGAGGCCTGAAGGGTGTGTTGGTGTTCCTGGAATTGGAGTTACAGATGGCTGTGCGCTGCCACAGTGGGTGATGGGAACTGACCTGCATTGCCCAGAAGAACAGACAGCTCACCTAACCACTGTCTTGTGATTTTTATGCCATCATGAAAACGAAACTAATGTAAGGAGTATTTTTGGGAGAAGGGCCTGGGATACAGCTCAGTGAAGAGCACCTGACTAGCATGAATGAACCCTGTGGTTGTTCCCAGCACCGCACACACATGCGTTCACACTCACTCATCATTTGTTTTGTCAGACCTATTTTATATTAAAAATCTAGAGTAAATTATCCTTAAAACCAAATGTTAGTGATTGTACACTTTTAATTCAAACTTTTTAATATTTATCACCTGCATAGAATAATAAACGACTACAGGAGAACAACCGAAACAATGCACAGGAAAACACTTTGCTTAGGGACAAGTTGGCCTTAGCAGTTACACAGTTACATCTTAGGCCTTGAGTGGTGCAGTAGCTACACCTATGTTTCTAGCCTATGTCCTCAGCATTAGGGGCACACCTTCCACCTCTGGGGGTGGAAATCAGAGAGAATAGCAAAAACTGGGTATGTTCTGGGAGTCTCTTGGACCAACCTGGCCAACAACTGAAAAGAGAGCTTCCTGTGTCTGGTGTTGGGATTTTTGTTAGGTGGCTTATGGCTCTTGGAGAGAGTATTATCAGATCAGATGAGAACATTTTCATTTAAACTACTTAATATTCTATATACAGAATTATGTGTGTTATAGGGTTTCTACAGACAGCTAATAGTATGACTCCTTAGGACATTTTTAGACATTCTTACTGTGATTTCCCCTTCCTTACTCCTTTCTTCAGTACCCTCCCTTTCCCTAACTTCAAGCTCTTCTTTTCTCCATTCCCTTACTCAGAACACGCGGACCCTGCTACTTCTCTCTCTACTGTTTCCCCGACTTCCTACCCCAGCACTGGTTCCCTTTTATTTTCCTGTTTTCTGCAGTTACTCCAGGATATGCGTTCACATCTGCAGACTTGGAGCCTCAGGTGAAAGAGAACACGTGCCATTTGTCTTTCTGGGTTTAGGTGACCTCACACAAAATGATCTTTTCTAGTTCTTGCAAAGTCTGAGAATTCATTTTTCTTTACAGCTGAATAGTATTCCATAGTGTATATATGCCATATTTTCATTATCAAACAATATTATTATCTGATTTTATTTTATTGTCAAACAATATTATTGTTTTACATTTTTCATTAGTATACAATTGCATACATTTACATTACATTAATACATTTACATCTACACTAATATTTTACATTGTTGTTTTTATTATCATAATTCTGTAGTATATCTTAATATCTGGGATGCTAAAATCTCTGACATTCTTCTATTTTTGTTCATTATTGTGTGGGATATCTGGGGTCTTTTGTTTTTTTCTATTTCTGTGAGGAACAAGATGAAAAGTTTGAATAGGATCACTCTGAATCTGTAAATAGCTTTTGGTAGAATGGTCATTTTCACACCACTAATTCTACCAACCCATTAGCATAGGTCCCTTTCCTTTTCCACTTTCTTCAGAGGTTAAAAGTTTTCACTGTAGAGGTCCTTCGCTTCTTTAGGTTTATTTCTGGTTATTTTGGTTTCTTTGAGGCTGTTGTGAATGGGAGCATGTTCATGATATTGTTCTTGATATGTTTGTTGGTGGCATTTGGAAAAATCTATTGATTTGTGCAATTTGATTCTGTATCCTGCTACATTGCTGACTTGTTTTATAATTTCTAGAATTTTTTGGTAGAATTTTGGGATCTATTATACATAGTATGTCATCTGCAAATAGAAATGGTTTGATTTCTTCTTTTCCTATTTATATCTCTTTACTTTTTTTTCTCTTGCCTTATGGCTCCAGCTAGTACTTGAAAAACACAATGATGAAAAGAAGTGGGATAGTGGGCCTGCCTGTCTATTTCTGACTTCAGTGGGATTACATCAAGCTTTTCTCCAACCAGCAAAAGATTAACTCTGGGCCTCACATACATAGCTTTTCTTGTGATGAAGTATGTTTCTCTACCCCTACATTCTCCAGAACTTTTATTATTAATATATGCATTTATTGAGATTATCATGTGATTTTTGTCTTTAAGTCCATTTGTGTCATTTATTGTGTCTATTGACTGTATATGTTGAACTATCCCTATATAAAAGACAACTTTATCATGGTGGATAATCTAAAGAGAGAGAGATGAGAGAGAGAGAGAGAGAGAGAGAGAGAGAGAGAGAGAACCAGTGCTAACATGAATAAAATATTTTCATGTATTAAAAAAAAAGGAAAAAAAGAAAAGGAAAAAATTCATTTCCAAGATATGACTGGGAATGTTAGAAATGGGAAAAGACAGTACAGTACTTGCAAATACATAAGCCATGAATGGTAACATTTTATATGAAATATCTGCCTTGGTAAATTTAATTTCCATTTAAAATTGTTTAGGAAAAAGAAAAAGTGTTTTTTTAGAAAAGTCTAAGTATGCTGAAAATGAAAAGTACAACTCATAGGGCTGGATACCGGGCTCAGTGGGAAAAATGATCGCTAAATAAGCAAGAGGATGTGAGTTCAGGTCCCCAGCACCCATGGAGAAATGCTAAAGTGGCACTGTGTCCCTGAAACCCCAGCACTGGAGGCAGAGGCAGGAGGACACACAGAGCTTTCTGGACAGCCAACCTAACTGAGACAGTGAATTATAAGTCCAGTGGAGTCTCAAGCAAAGAAATGGAAAACTAAAAGCAACCAGAAGAGACCAAGGACTAACTGGAAAAGACAGCAGGGTGGCCTCCTTATATGCCTGTGTATGATCATGTGTGCCTCCCTCCCCCGCACACCTCTCTCTTACAGTTTAGCCTTATCAACTGAACAAAAGTTTACCTAAACAAAACTAACACGTTGCTATAATTCTAGTTAAAAGGCTTTACTCAAGGGCTGGTGAGATTGCTTAGTGGTTAGGGTGATGGCCACCACCAAGCTTGATGACCTAAATTCTGTCCCCAGGATCCACATGGTGGAAGGAAACAACCAACTCTTGCAAGTTGTCCTGTGCCTTGCAAATGTAGGAGAAATGAAAGTTTTACTTAGAAGATTCTCTAGGAGGCAGCCTGGTTTCCTGGCCCACTCTCTCTCCTGCTGTCCCATCTCCAGCTTTGTCTCCAGTAGAAATTACTCATTTGTTGGCTGTCTTTTGTTTTCCTAAGCGCCCTCCTCAGGACCATCTCTTATGCAATGCTGTGTGTGGGTCCCTGTTCCAGAGGGTTTCCTATGAAGATCTCTGGCCCGGTTAGGGTTAGGTCGGGGCCAGGGGGATAGAGTGCAAGCAGGGAGGGGGAGTCATCTCTGCTGTTGCCTCCCAGTCACTCCCAGGTGCTGCACCTGTCCCTCTGAGCTGAGCTGGCCCAGGCTGGACCAGTAAGAAGTGGAGGGGAGGGTCCTGAAGGCACTTCAGGAGCAGATCTCTTCCCAAGTGTTACAGCTCTTTCAACAAAAACTCTTGGACACTGGGAGGATTCTCACACACTTTTACTTTTCCTGAATAGGGCACTTATATACAGTTTTGGGGTGGGTTAGGGTCTGGCAGCAGATAACCCCAATTGGCTTGGTCTGAGAGCTTGGAGATACCTCATCTACATGTGGGAGAGCCTGAGCTACTATTCCTAGTGACTAATGGCCATAGACCTCTCTGTGGGAGGCCCTGTGGAGGGCTGAAGCTAAGTGAACGGAACCAGGAGCCAGGAGCAACGTTGAACGCCTTCTGTCCCATTAGGGTCCTGGGTTCGAGGCCTGTGCTCGACCAGATACCTAGCTGCCTTTCACAGCCCACTGCCCCACACCTGTGGACAAGCCTACTGCTGACCTTGGTGTCTTTATCTCTTGTTTCTTAGTAACCATGCTTATTTATGTTGTTTCTATATATTTACAGCAACGAGTTCCAATTTTCCTGAATATAGAGTGACGTTTTTTTTCCCCCTCTGGATATTTTGTAAGGAAAGATCCATGTTTAGTATGTTGTCGGGGACATTTCAGAACAGTCCCTGGCCAGTAGATCATATGGGGTCATGAGAAGCCAAGAGGCCTCAGAAAGAGACTTCCAGTTCTGGGTTATCTCTGGAGACTGAAATAGATGGGTTGAATTTGTTGGTGTGGGGTTGCTTTGAGATGAGACAGTCTAGAAGCCCTTGAAGTGATGGCAAACGTACAAGCAGGGAAACTTATTTTTTTCATTCTCAGCTTTTCCCTAGTGTCAAGCCCTCAGAGTGGCCCGTACGGTTTAGTATTAAGGAGCTCCTGGCTTCTCTCTGACACCTTCTCCCTGGGTTGGTTTACTTCTTAAGTTGGTCAGGGATACATGGTACCTGAACCACTACTCCCACGCTTCATTGTATTCAACCAGAAGAGTTAAGAAGCTGAACATTCCTTCTCAACATGAGTGTAAATACGTATTTTGGAGTATGTCTATCCAGGTTTTTATTTTTTAGCATATATAAAAATGAAACATATATAATGCTAATTAGGTACCATGTCATGTTTCCATACATATACACATGCCTACTGTCCTCTAGATTTGTTCTCTCATGTAAGCTTATTTTTATATCTAGAGTAATTGTGGTGCTCTCTCTCAGTTTCATTTATTCAGTATTATTACAAGGTTTCCTCTCATGTCACTGAAAATTTATCATAAATGTTTCTAATTGTTGCATAAAATTCCTTAGGATGGATATACTGTAATTTCTTGCTCCTTTGAAGACACATATATTCAGCTGTCAACCATTCATTCAGTGAATAATTTTTGAGTGTCCAGCAGGTGTTTTCTGGGAGGGAGTAACACAAGGACATCTCTGTCTCTACAGACAAGATACATTGACACTCTAGTTAGAGGAGATGAAGTAATCAAAAAAAACCACCAACAGCTGAGGAGCAAACGTGGCATGCCAGTGTTACAGTCTCCAGATGTCACACACTCAGTGATGGGAGGACTGTTGAGAAAATCCTAAAACAAACGGTGGGGATATTTGGAGGGTCCTCTCCCCCTGACAAAGACTTTGGCTTACCAGACCCCTTCTGATCTCTCTGAATGTATAAGTCCACTCTCCAAGGTAATGGCACAGTCTTTTGAAGGTAAAATATGAAAGTAGCCTGCCTCTTCCTTCCCAGCTACTCACTCACCTGACTGTAGGAATTAAATTCCAGCAGAGTTTGATGCGCAATGGGCTGCATCTGAAGAAGGGAGTTCTAAGAGCTATCCAACATGTGCTGGCAGTTGCTAGGGAACTGTAGGCTTATATTGTTCAAAACCTACTTTAATAAGGGTTTTCAAACACTTCAATCTCCCTTATAGCCCATGGACCAAAGGTATGGGAGGAAGATGGCTAATAGAATGAGGGGGATGTGGACCTGTTTAGAAGTACTTCTTTGGGGGTGATTCCAGTCTTCATTGTCAGCAGTCTAGTCCACTAGCCAAACAGCAAACAAGAATCAGCAGTGGCTGAATCCAGAAGAAACTACAAGGCTCTGCTCAGATTGGCACAAATCTGCTGAAGTGGCAAGAGGTAGCTAGAACTCCACCAGAAGTTCTTTGGTGTACTTCTGTCTATGAAGTCCCAACAAATGAAGATCAGTGAAGAAAGTAAGGTAAACCAATGCAATAGTGTTGTCAGCGAAGACTAGCGTCAGCAAAGCCCAACAAAGACCAGCGTGGAGAACCAACACCAGAGCATTGGATATACTTATACTCTTTCCAAATTTCACATGTCCTCTCTAGCAAAACATCACATGTCCTTTTAACAGTCTCCAGAAAAATACCATGTGTCTGTTCTCAGCAAAACATCCTCTCATAAGACAGCTTCCAGAAAAAAAAAAAAAAAAAAAAAAAAAAAAAACCCACCACATGACACAACTTAGTTTCCCACAAAATCAAGAATTTCCACTTCAGAGAATTGTAGAGAGCAAGGGAAGTCTTGAGTGGATGTGTGCTGTTGACACGGGCATAGCCATGTCAAAGACCCCAGTACCTTACACCTGTGGGCCTTGGAAAATCTTTCCCAGGTGAGGCTTAGAGGGAAGGCAAAGCCTTCCTCTGGTCTGTGTGTAGATGTTGACCTTGTATGCTGAAAATATCCACCATAGCTCTCCCCTCCACATGTTCACTCCACAAGACAGTGACAGTGACTGCTACAGTGACTGCTCCTACTGAGAGTCCTAAACTGCTTCCTTGTACTGCTATATAAAATAATCCTGCCTCTTTGTTCAGCTCTCTCTAAAAATAAAAATAATAATAAAAAAAAAACCCTGCATCCTTGTTGATCTGTATAGGAAAACTGTGACACCTTGGTTAGCTGTAAGCAGTAATCCCACCTCCTTGTTATGTAAGAAAAACAAGCTGAGCTTCCTGGGTGCTGTGGCTTTTCCATCAGAGCCCAGATCATGCAATCCCAGCTTTTCTGTCCATGTATCTGTGGGCCTATAATTTCTTCATTCCCTTGTTTCCCCTTAGTTAGGATTCTCAGGACCCAAGTCATGCAAGAGTTTGGCATGGGACATTAGAATCATGTTCTAAATCTGCTTGGTTATGGTAAGACTATACAAGCAAAAATTCACTCACTGGGTGAGATTTTCCATGAACTGAATATGAATTTCATGACCTGGATAAAGATCCAAGGAGATGTGCTACATGTGTGGCCTTGGAAGTCTGGAGCCAATGACAGCCAGTGCTGTGCCCTGTGGAAAGGAAGAAGAAACAAAAGGGTTGAGAGAAGTAGGGGGGCTGGAGTGGGCATGTTGTGCGAAGTCCGAAGACCTCCTCAAATACTGTAATTTACCAGTTACTGGGATGTTAAAGTAATTTTTAAAGTGTCCGTTTTTCTTTATTCCTCGCTAGCTCCCAAATGAATGAGACAGACTATAAGATTTATTTGATTAGCTCTACAGCACAGTTTCAGCAATTACTAATCTCCTCTAAGCTACTCTGGCTACCTTCCAGCCAAAAACCCTAGGATACTTGCATTTTTAGTATTGATCTGCCTTTCTGTGCTTCATGTGTTGTTCCATGGTGTCTCCAGGACCCTCTCCTCAGTCAGTTGCTCAATCTTCTCTTCATCTTCTCTCTTTTCCCCTCTCTGGAGTCAGAAGTCCAATCCTATAGTCTTTTCTGCTCAGTTATTATTGGCTGGTCAGTTTTTATTGACAAATAAGAGAATAAATTGGGAGCAATGTTTACACAAACCTGAGACAGAAGATTTTTAAGAGTATTACAATGCCACGTTGCAACTAGATATGGGAACAGAGACATCAGCATTTGAGAAAGACAATCTCACACAGTGCACAAAAACATTATGCCTATACCAGGAAATGCTAATAAGAGGGGCAACTCTGCAAGCATCATCAAGCTGCTCAGTGATCAGCTACATCTGCAGATCACAGCTGACGGCAGGAGGCAGCGTCCTCAGAGTTTGTGCGGCTAATATCCATAGGCATGATGCAGGCTTGTAGGGATGGCGACCAGATGGCTCTACCTGACCATAAGGAGCCATGTGACCCCTGTGAGCTCGTAAAAGGCTATTAAATAGTTTCAAAACTACATTGGCCCTAGGGCATAATAGGACAGGTGGTATTTAACATCTCTACTTAGTGGAAGTCTATTAAGCAGGGTTCTAATTTTTAAAAATATTCTTTATTTTTATGTAATATGTATGCATGTAAAAATTTGATTGAAAATGGCCCTAGTACAACTTCTCAAAAGAGGAGGGGAAGGAATAATGGGGGGAAGGACTTGTGTGAGGGGATACTGGAGGGGGGTAGAGGAGGGCTGATATTAGGTTGTAAAGGAAATAAACAAACAAACAAATAAATAAATAAATATAATAAAAAGAAAAAAAAGGAAAGAAAATGGCCCCCTTAGACCCATAAACTCCCACTGTTAGGAGGTGTGGCTTTGCTGGAGTAGATGTGACCTTTTTGGAGGAAGTGTGTCACTGGGGGTGGGCTTGAGGTTTCGAGCCAGATCCAGTTTTCTTCTCTCTTCCTGTTGCCTGTTGCCTTTGTATCCAGGTATAGAACTCACAGCTATCTCTCAAGCACCATGCTGGCCTGTGTGCTGCCATTACAACAATGGACTAAACCGCTAAACTGTAAGGCAGCCCCAAGTAAATATTTCCCTTGATAAGAGTTGCCATGTAACATCTATTCACAGTGTAATTGGTCATACCCTAACTAAGAGAGTGAGTATTTGCTCACAAGAATGCTTGTGTGACTGGTGCCCATGAAGGTTAGAAAATGGCATTGGATCTCCTGGAACTAGAGTTACAGGTGGTTGTAAGTCACCATGTAGGTGCTGGGAATTGAACTTGGGTCCTCTAGAGGAACAGCCAGTGACCTTAACCACTGAGCCGTCTCTCCAGCCTGAGAAGTATAACTTAACAGGATAAATAGATGGGAAAAGATTTGACAATTTTGTATCTATTGTGTTTTTATCGCATCATTTATTTGTATTTGTAAATGTATGGACATGCAGTACAGCACATGTGTGGAAGTCAGAGGTCAGCTTGTTAGAGTTGGTTCTCTTCTATTCTCCTATGAATGTCCCAGCAGTCAGTCGGATGTTGTCAGGCTCGGCAGCAAGAGATTTTACCTGCTAAGCCATTTTATCAGCATTAGTGTTTTGGTCATACCCACCCTTATTCCTCCAGTGTATCCCCCTCCCACTCTCTCTGGAATCCTTCCAGAAAGATCCCAAGTCAATATTGCAATGACTTCTTGTCTCCTTACCTTGTCACCCCTTAGATACCTCAATGGTTAATCTTGGTTGTCAACTACATTGAGTTGTAGATGAACTAAGAGACAAGCCTCTGGGCCTGCCTGAGAGAGTATTTCCTGGAGGGATTAACTCTAGGGGGAAGTCTCCTACCTTAGTGAGCAGCACCTTCTGGTGGTGCACCAGATAAGAAGTTTCTGAGGGAAAAGCAGAAATGCTTTTTGCCTGCCTGCCTTTGCTCCTTGTCAGCAAGTACATCTACCATGTGGTTACTACTGTTACCATTCTTCACTAGCACGAGAGTCCAGCTTCTTGGTGTTTCCAATGCAGCCAAATACTAGTCAGTCTCCAGGAGTCTCTCAGCCTTTCCCCTAGCTGTTCCACTTCTACCTTGATTTCTCTCTCTCTCTCTCTCTCTCTCTCTCTAGACATGAAAAAGGATTTATTTCTAAAATATTTTATTTTATAACTTCATATCTGTGATATTTTCATTACATTTTATTTATTTATTAGAGAAATAGAGGAGAGTCCATATATGAGAGGAAACAGGATATTTATCTTTCTGAATCTGACTTATTTCATTGAGCATGATTTCCACCCCAGCCCCATTCATTTTCCTGCAAATGAGATAATTTCCTTCTCCTTACAGCCGAACAAAACTCTGTGGAGTGTATGTACCACATTTTCTTTATCTGCTGGTGAAAACCTTGGCTGGTTCCTTTATTGTGACTTGTGTGGTAATGAATGAGGATGTGCAAGTGTCTCTGTGGTGTCATGGCTCTGCTGTCTTCAGGTATACCTGAGAGTTATGATTCTATCATTTGGTTGTTTTACTTGTAATTTTCAGTGGGTCTTATATACTGATATCAACAGTGATTCAATAAGTTTGTAAGTTTACTTACATTCCCATTAACAGTGTATGAGTGTTTCTCTTTTCCCACATCCCAGCCAGCATTTGCTGTTTGTAAAGACAGTCATTCTGATTGTTGGTGAGATAGAATCACCCATAAAGCTGGGTTTTGCTGTTTGTTGTTGTTGTTGTTAAGGCTGGGTTGTGGACTAGAGAGAGGCTGGTCTTATCTCAGTGGTTAAGAATCTAGTCCCCCTACCATACTGACAGCTTGGTCCTCATGTGGGACCTCTAACAGCAGGAGCAGGGGCTGTCTCTGACTCTGTTGCCTGCCTTTGGATCCCTTTTTCCTAGCTGGAAAGCCTTGTCTAGCCTAAATAGAAGAAGATACACCCAGTCCTACTGCAGTTTGATATGCCAAGGTGGTTTAGTCTTAGGTGTAGGGGTGGGGATTGGGTTTCAAGTTGGTGTTGGGTTTGGGTTTTGGGAAGGACTAGGAAAAGGGGTATGGGTTGGAGTTGAGGTTGGCATAGATGTTGGGGTAGAGGTATGGGTAATGTTAGGGATGGGGTGGTAGCAAGATTAAGGGTAAGGGTGGATGTAAGTGTAATGGTAAAGGTAAATTTAAGGATTAGGGTTAGGTTTAGGGTTAAGCCTCCGTGGGAGGTCTTCCCTTCTCTGAGGAGAAAGGAAGGGAGTTTAGGGGGAGAGGAAGGGAGAGGCAAGGATTTCTGAGGAGAGGATAGAGGGGAAGCTCTGACCAGGATGAAAAGTAAATTAAGTGATTTATTAATTAATTAATGAAAAAAGAACACTTGTTTCTGCAGAGGACTTGAGTTCAGTTCCTAGCATGCACAGTTGCTCACCATCTGTAAGTCTGATTCCTGGAGATCTGATGCTCTCTTGTGATCTCCCTGGGTACCAGGCATGCACATAACACATACATGTATACACACACACACACATACACACACACACACACACACACACACACACACACACACACACGGTACATACGTACATGCAGGCAGAACACACACACACACACACACACAAATAAAATAACCTTTAAAAGAGGCAAGGTCTCATGTAGCAGAGGCTGGATTTAAATTCCAGACCCTCCTTTCTCTACCCCCCAAGTTCTGGGATTATAGGTGGGTACTATCATGACTACCTGATGTTATGTTAATGTACATTTCCCTGTTGGGTAAAGATTAACTTTTTTTCCAAATATTTATTGGACATTTCTTCTTCTGAGGATCTGCTATCCACTTCATTTGCTTACTTGTTTAGATGATTTTGTTTTCATTGTTCAGCGTTTGGCATTCTTTATAAATTCCAGATAATCATCCTCTGTCAGATATGTGGTCTGTGAAACTTTTCTTCCATTCTGCAGCCCCTCTTCTCCCTCCGGTGATGGTTTCTTGCACTGTGCAGGAGCCTTTTAATTTCCTGCACTCTTGTCTGTCAGTTCTCTGCATTATTTCCGGAACCATTAGACTCCTTTTTAGAAGTGGTTTCCCTATGTCTCCTCTGGCAGTTTCGAGTCTTCTATTAGGGGCTTTGATGCATTTGGAAATGATTTTGGTACAGGGTGAGAGATAATAAACTTTTCTTGTGTGTGCTATTCTGGCTTTTTAAACACAGGAAATATTGTAGCCTATGTTGTATAAATGGGAATGATCCTGGAGAGAAGGAAGAACAAAGATGCAAGAAAAGAAGGCACTGCTGAAATGACGTCTTTGAGTAAAAGACACACAGTCTGCTTGTGTATGGGAAAAAATGATATTTGACACTATTTGACTCCTCCCAAGTATGACAGGCTCTCCTGAATCCTTGCAATAAGAGGGTTTTCTTTACTGAAGCAAACTTTCAGATATTCTTCCCTACCCCCCTTTTTTTTTTAAAAAAAAAACTTGTCCCCGAAATCTCAGGTCAAGCTAGATTTTAAAATTTGTTCGTTCACAATTAAATGGAATATTTTAATGCAACAACTTGATTTTTTTTTTTTTTTTTTTTTTTTTTTTTTTTTTTTTTTGCAATAGTTGAGGGTACTTGCTCAAGGTGATGACATCAAGTTTAGGGGAAAAAATGTTAGGCGTCAACAGTGAGCAAGAAGACTGACTGCAGCACCATGCCAGCCTCCTCAATCCTGAATTAGAGATGATGTCATTAGTTAAGTTCCAAATAGACAGCAGAGATGAATGATGGTAGGAGTTTCCACAAGGGTGTGGTAAGCTCACTGTGCTCTAGAATGGAGACAGGCTTTGTGGAAGAGGAAAACCTTACATGTTTGGAACAAGTTGCGGATAAGTGACACATGAGGATATATATATGTGTGTGTGTGTGTGTGTGTGTGTGTATGTATATATGTATATGTATATATACACACACACACATATATATATATATATATATATATATGTATATATGTAGGTGATATATATGTATGTGATGGAAGGTGGAAGCTTACAAAACCCTTGTATGAGATTTAAGGAACTACTGCTCTCATCCAGGGCAGTAGACAGCTGTAACAACTATGTTTTGATAGTCTAGAGATTTCCGGGCTATACATTATTGTCTGAGGTGATATGTCATGGTGAATTTATACCCTATCAAATACAAGGATATGGCAGCTGTTTAAAGTTCTGCAGCATATTCCTACAGCCATGAAGGACCAGACAGTGCCGGGATAGAGCAAGAAACCAGAAGATAACATGCAAGGCGTTTTGCTATTTTCTTGAGTTTATTTCTGACCCTCTTATCTCTATCTCCCAAGTGTTGAAATTGCTAGGCAAGCACTCTACTAACTGAACAACACCCTCAGCCTACAGTCACCTTTACAGTTTATTCTAGTGAGAATATATGCAATAGAGTTCAAGTTAGGAATCCTGAATAAGGGAGTGACAAAAATTAAATGCTTGTACAAACCCCACAAAAATGTATTTGGAAGCATAATGATTTGAGAATGTAAATACTGTGAAGTAGATAATTAAAAAGCATGGACTGTCTTCCCAGTGTTTGCTGTCCTGCAGAACTGCAGAGTTAGTGGCATGTGTATGTTCTGCCTCATTCTCCTAAGACGGAACATCTATATTAACTGGTGATACAGGTGTATATCACAACTGTAAAACCATGTTCACTTTTCCTTTTTTGTGTTTATTACATTTTATATCTCAAGAAAAACAAAAGAGATTGCAATATTCTCTGGTGAATTTTTAGATGTTTCAGTCCTGTTCATAATGATATGATTCTTTAAATACCTAATGGCCAAACTCACATTTTCAGTGAAAAAAGGGTTATCACTTTGGGCTATAGGCTAAATGGTTTGGGGTTGTTAAGTATAAAATCATGAATGATTTTTCTGGCTAATTCAAATTGAACATGATTTTCAATTATTAGATGGTGAGTTTATATTCTCCTGACAACTGGGAGAAGATAACATATTAGTTCTTCCTTAGGGTGTGGACCTGTTTCCCTCATCTTCTCTACACTATTTTTTCTAAAAAACCTGGGTTAAGAATGTGGCGTTTTGCTTTGTTTGTTTCATTTTGTTTTTCAAGATAGGGTTTTGTAGCCTTGGCTGTCCTGGAACTCACTCTGTAGACCAGGGTGGCCTTGAACTCAGAGATTCACCTGCCTCTGTCCCCAAGTGCTGGGATTAAAGACTACACTGCTTGGCTGAAGAATTTTTTTTTTAGACATTCTTGAACAAGGAAAAACAAATGATATGCTTGTAATATGTTTCTTATCCAAACTTGTCTGTCAATGTCATTCTGAGTGTAGGGAAAATACTGTCTGAGGGAAAAAAAAAAACAAAACCATGATGTCGGAAAAAAGAAACAACAAAAAAACAGGCAGAATTACCCTAACGACAGTGCACGTCTTAGGCAGTATTTTCAAAGACACCAAGGAATTCTGTAAAATAGCAGGCACATTGGGAAAAATAATTCATATGATGCCTGAGTAAAAATATCTTATTGCTTTCTGGGAAGGATTATCAACTGAGAAAAATGCAGAAAGAAAAAGAAATGAGAGTATACTTAGCACAATAAGGAGCAATAACAGAAAGTCATTAGGTTTTGTTTTCCAGCCCACTCTTCAGTAATACCATTTTTGGCACTGGGCCGATGAATTGGTTTTAAAGACAAGGTCAAGGCTGTCGTGTGAGAACTGAGTTTGTGACACGTTTGTCAACAATTCTAATCATAAGTGTTATTTCTACCAAGTGTTCGCTTAAAAGCTTAAGAGCCTTGGCCTTTTTCTCTCTTGAATGAAAACTACTTTTGTTTGAAGTATTTTAACGAAGCTTTCAAATGGTAAAGTCAATGAAAACATTTCCTATTAGTAAATGCAGAGAGTATAAAATATAAACGCCAACATAAATGTTGATAAAATTTGCTAATTAGTAACTAGAATATTGGGGTGACCCAATTATTGACAAGGAATCAAATCATGGTTTTGGTTTTTAAATTCAGTGTATCTTTACTGTCAATTGCTTTTGTATAAGGATAATTGTATACATTCATTTATATATTTTTGACAGGAAGTAGAAATTATCATGAAAAGAGTGGACTGGAAAAAGTAGCTCATCAGTTAAGAGCACTTATTGCTCTTACAGAGGACTCAGGTTCAATTCCCAACACATGCACAGTGATTCACAAGCACTCATGACTAGTTCTAGGGGATCCAATACTCTCTCCTGAGCTCCGTGGGCACCAAGCATACATGTGGTGGCTATGCATGCATGCCTTGCAAAACAGTCACATGTAAAGTTTTATTTTATTTTAAAATAAAAACATTTTTTTATAATAGAATGGCTCATGAAAAATCCTTTTACACATTTTGAAAAATCAAAGCTAGAGTTTCCTAAGAAATAATGAAAACAAAACGAAATAAAAAACATGTTTAGAGAAAAAGAATGAAATTCTAGCAAAGCAAAGATATTTGTCTGGATGCCTTAGCTAAAGGAGGCTCTTTTTTAACCAGCACATGGGGAAACCTCCCAGAAACACTGCGGTCCGAAGAAAAATTAATGCTCTAGTGAAAATATTAGTTTTGGTTTGATTTGAGTTTCGGATGCACAGTAACATGCTTTATGAAAGTAATGGATATTCGAGTCAATTGTAGGTATTTGGGCTCACATGTGTAACTGTAAAGATTAAATACAAGTTCTTTGGCAAGAACATTTGATTGTTTTCCTGATGGGAAGTTTGTCTGTGAGAAAGAGAACTTGGCTCAAGAGAATCAACTGTAAAGTTGGTGTCACTCTGCCTGGATGCAGGGCTTGGAGGTCACAGCCAGAAACAACTGAGAGTCCTTCTGGGAGCCTGCTTTGCCTTTTTAGGCAATGAGGGTCTCTCTGTGTTTAGGGTAACATGATTGACAGCTCTACTCCAGCTCCAATTAGCACTCTATAATTTATTGGCTTCTGCTTTGAGATTATGTGCTAACTTCACAAATATTTCAACCATGGAAACAGCAGCTATCAAGTGTCTGTTTCCCAATCCAGCCCATTGGGGCTACAGTGAAACACAAGGAAATAATGGTACAGTTGGTTTGTCAAGAGAGAATTATCATTTGTGTCTGTGCCTGTCTGACAGCAAGAGGTCTCCGGTTTCATGTGTGTGTGTGCATGTGCGTGTGCGTGTGTGTTGTGTGTAATATGTGGATGAATAAGTTTTTCTGTGAAGATTCAGGGATATACTTTTTGTATTGCCAGACTTCATTTATACATGATGGGGAGGAGCCAGTTTCAGAAAATATGAAAATCGTTTGCTAAATCTTTTTGCTCTTGTGAATATTGTGCCTTCTGTTACTCACAAATGGCAACTGTAGTAATGATGCAGTCATTATAATTCCAGACTTTAGGAATATATGTTAATATATAAATTTCTAGCAAGGAAAAATAGAACATGGGTGCAAAGAGTTTGATAATCAAATATAAACCACTTGGGTATGTAGCAGTCAACAAACGAATTAAAGAGTTCACCTTATTTTTCAGTTTTGTTTAAAGTCTTCCAAATGTCTTTCCACTTTTCTCTCATGCTGTGACCTCATTGTATGAATTATTTGAAAATGAATTCTATGGAAATGACATTGACGTGTAAAGCCAGTTTTGTCCTCTTTCCTGTCCCTCCAATTCAGTGAGCGCCTAATAAAGACAGCTTGTTTGTTTCCTATGCTGGGATATGCTTGGCTGGCTTTATATAAATGCAGCTTCTGAATCTAAGCAGAATGGAAATTAAAATAATGTCAAAGAGTTTTTTCCTCAGGATCAAAATGGCACAGAAAATACAGCATCCACCCAGAGCAAGGGGCCAGAGCAGCCTTTAACCAGGGAGTGTGAGTTCAGTCACCCACCAGCTCCCAACTAAGCTGGGAATTAATCATGTCAGAATATGCCACACATTGAAATAGAACTTCAAAGGGGAAATGAGATGGGCTAGCAACTCCTTTTCAGCTGAGGAATAGAGTGGATAGAGTTCCCCTAGCTGGCCGAATGCATTCTCAGCCAGAGGGCAATGGGTAGCAGGATTACTTGGTGGTGGACAGCAGTCTCTCCCCTTTTCATCACCTCTTCCTTAGCTCAGGCCAAGTGCACAGGGAAGGCTGTGGGTGAGCTGGACAGAATGCCAAAGACGTGATTGCTGGCAAACCTAACCTTTCTCAGACCCTCAATCAGGTGTAATAAGACAGAAATTCCACCCTTGACTTCTGTCGTGCCATCCTTTGTTTTCTTATATTTCTTTCTGCAACAATTAGAACTTTGGGGGACCCTATTAATATTAATAAGACAAGCATGCATGTTCTTATTTTACATTGAGACATGGTGGCCTTAACAGCGTGCCAGCTAGGGTTATTAATTCCAAAGTTCTTGTCAGTGCTCTTGTTACACAGTAGTTCTAGATCTAGACTTGCATGTCTACTTTAGGAAGGTATAAAACAGAATGAAGCAGTGTTCTCTGCCAGGTTGCTGGAGCCTGGGCTGCCTCAGCAGTCTGGATGGGCTGGTTAAGACTGTCCCAAAGGCCAGTTCCAGTGAATGAGTCTCCTCACGAGCAACCTGATATTCGGGTCAGAAGCAGCTTAGGTGGTTTCAACAATCCAAACCTTGTGGCTGTGGAAATACTCCCGTGGGTTGTGATCACAACCCTCAGGAATGTCAGTGTAAATGGAGCACAGGTAAAGAGCCGTTTCCAGTGAGTGGGGTGTACACAGAGAGGAGGTACCTGGCCAAGCAGGCTGCTCTGCCTTCTTCTTCTATGGCATATTTAATGGCGGATTCTGAGAAGCACACAGGGACCTCATGCATCCTATTTATGCTTGCATTTACCAGTGACCCGTGCCAGTGGAACATGGATTAAAAAATCCACAGAGAAGTCCAAAGTTAATTTTAGTTATTGCTTCAGTGTCCAGCCCTCAGTCTCTTGCAAGCCTTGTTTATGTTAGGTGTGAAGAACTTGAGAGCAGCGAAGGCTGTTAAATACTGAAATGAATTAATACTCAGCTGCTCTGTCCTGGAGAAGAATAGAGACCTGCGCCAGGCAGAATAGTTAGTTTAAAGGCAGTGAATGCCTTTGATGGAGTTTAGATCATGCCTAGGGACAGCTCCTTTGAACCCCAGGAGTCTACCTGTTCTTCAAAGTCTGTACCTTTCCTTCTCTGCCCCTTTCCCTTCCTTCACTATTGACTGTAGATGAGAAAATCAGCTCACATCTGAACCACAAAAAGAAAGAAGAGAAGCAGCAAGTGAAGGAGCCAGAGTTCAGCTTCCTTTCTTGCCCATCTGCATGTTCATCTTGACTCTGCCACTTAGACACTTTATGATGGAGAAAAGGCCTTCCCTTCTGTGTGCCTCAGTCACTGCCCAATGAGAAGGATGTCATAATCAAAAGTACTATCAAAGATGTTGGCTCTTACATGATCTAACCGATCCACAAACCTCTACATCAGTTCCTGGTGCACAACAATCAACTAACATTACTCATTTTGTTTATTTTTCTACCTGCCTAAAAACAATGGCATCATTTTCATGTTCAAATTTACTTTACAGCTTTTTAAAAGACAGAGAAAGTTGGAAGGGCAGCTGACAGGCTTGAACTCTAAGTATTGTCTTTCACTGGTTTTTAGAGTATTATCCAAGCTATGCCATCTGTGCCTCTCACATTTCTATGGTGGCCGAATAAATGATAAGATATTCATGCCTTATCAATGTACATCGGGCAACTTGAGCATAATACAGATAATCTCTCTAGGCACTTTAATGCAAAAGTACAAATAGTTCTGGCATCAAGAACAGTAACAAAAGTGCTATCAATTTAAAAATTTTCGCTCTTTTGATTTGGCTTCATGGCTCATCTTTTAAATATAAAATAACCAATGTCTAAAAAAAAAAAACAACAACAACAACAACAAAAAAAAAACACACTTTAAACCAAAGGCTATATTGTCTAGAGTCTAGGATTTAAGAACTACAGGGACACTTTCCTACAAAGTGATAAATCTGTAGCAGATCAAATGGTCTGTCATGTGGCATCTCCTCTTCTAGTTTTCTGAATGCTGATGTATGAACTCTTAGCTTATTTCAGCCATGGTTTCCTCATCTGTCAAACAGGAGTGTGTGGGGTGATGGCAAACCATACCTAACTTGTCATTCCTAGACAAGGTGAAAGACAGCCAGTGTGAACAAGAATTCAGCAGTCATTTGTAAAGACTGCATAGCTCTCTCTCATTCTCTCTCTCTGTCTCTCCCTCCCTTTCTCTCTCTCTCTCTCTCTCTCTCTCTCTCTCTCTCTCTCTCTCTCTCTGTCTCTCTCTCTCATCCACACACAACCTCCACAAGATTTCTGACATCAGATCATAATCCTATGAATTATTTTATTCTATTAAAACTGAGACATTTATTTACTTTACAAAGCACAGTACGCTCATAACACAAAGGCTTCTGTAAAGTTCATTTCTTCTTCCTCATCTTCTCCAGCTCTGCCCCACCTTTCCCTATTCCAGCACAAAAGTTAGCATTCACAACTGAAGAACTGAAGAGATTGAGAGAAATATTGTTCTTGTTTCCTACTCCATGGATTCCTCCTCCCCTCGTGATTCCTAGCTTCTCCTATGGAGACAGTTGGGGAGGGCGGGGCTTGTCTCCTGTTTGCGTTTTCAGTGGAGACCAAGAGAGGGGCGGGGTTTGTGAGAACGAAGGCTAAGCAAAATTTCTTTTTTTCGTAGCAAAACGATTCTTGTGAAAGTGAAGCGATATATACGTGGTTATATATAATCTGTCCAGTACGATCACAACTGTCCTGCTAGACACCAAGAAGTTCCACCTTGGTCGATGTATTTCTGGAGTTTTAAACAGCTGTCTTCCAACAGCTGCATTCCAGTAAGACTTGGGCAGGTGGCTCTAGATCTGCCACTTGCCACTCATATTCAGACAGAGGCTTCCGTGCTTACGGTTCACAGGAAAGAGTGTGTCTTGTCTGGAGTCGGTGCTGTGGTGAGAGGATGGGCAAGGTGGGAGCTGGAGGCTGGGTTATAAGAAAGAAGTCTGGCATCTTTGTATTTCTTTATCACGGTTTTTGTTGCAAATGTACCTCGAAGCATAAACAATATCCACAGTGTTCCTTTCTCTCCTTCTAAGAGAGCATACAGTGCACCAGCCAGCTAAGCACTCTTACCACAGACATTTCCAGTGTTGCAGCCAAAAGTCATTAATTTGATACAATATTTTTGTAAATGTGGTTTTTGGTTTTCCAAACAGAAGGGGAAATCTGAAGTCTCTGCCTTCCTGTGCTCTCTTCTCCACTGGGAGACACAGCTGCTGAGCCCCCACTGCTGGTCAGAAGACAGAAGCAGGAGAAGAAACTGGGGCTCAGCAGGTCGTCTTAGAAGATGTGTACCACTGAGGAAATAGCAAGGAGCTGCAAACAAGGCAGAAACCCTTACAAACCCACTCAGCTCTGGCTGACACCAACGGAACTTACAGGAAAGAGAGCAGTCTGTCTAAAACCCATACAGATGCTTGCCTTGGTCCAGAGTTTGCAAACCTAAAATTAAATAAAGAGAAGATGGAGTAGTGGGGAGGGGACAGGATATTTAAGGAGAAAAAAAGAAGACAACAAAACGCACCATTTTCTTGTGAAAGTTACACACTTCGTCTACAGGCTGTGAAAGGTAAAAAGCAAAGCATACGGAGGAAAGCCGAACCTTCATCCAAGGAAAGGGGGCAAAGGGCAAAAGACTAGTCAATAATTGGGTTTATTTTAAACATTTGTCATTTGCTCTAAAAATCAAAAGGAGAACAAACCATCCTCCCATCTCCTACCGCTCCAGATCTCTTCAGTTCTCCTCGGAACGAATACACACGTTTGAAGTTCAATTTCTAGGCCAGCCATCTAGCCTTTTAGCATTACCATCAAATTCAGTCTAAAAGATGTAAAAGACCTACATAATTTAGCAGTTAAGGTGCTGTAAGAGACCCCCCCCCCCCCCCAGTCACAGGTACTCTGGATCAGCGCTGTGCAGCAGCAGTGAAATACAATTGGCGCCGCAGGCATCACACGAAGAAAGAACAACAGAGTATTTTAATAGTGCATTTTATTTAACCCAATGTAACCAACAGGCAACCACTGGACATAATAGGACATGCAAACTCAGTATAAAATGTTAACGAGGTGAGGTTTTACATTATTTTCTTTTTCATTTGTGGAAATCCAGTGTGTATTATGTCTGCCCACATCACCATTCATCCTAGCCACACACCGCAAAGGCTCAGTAGTCACGTGTGGTTAGTGGCTACAACCCTGACCAGCTCAGACTACAATCTTTCTTTTTTCCACTGAACTTTATTCAAAGAACAAAAAGAGTCCTCCGTACCACCGAGCCAGGCCGAGGGCAGGGTGCTACTTTCTAGAGACATCTACCCGTAGAAACAAATGATGGCATGCAATCTCTCAGCCATATGGTCCTGGGGAGGGGTGGGGTGGGATCTCCCAAGTAAAGTCGGGGGCCGGATGGGCGCGCTCGGAGCTTAGCCCAGAGTCGGGTACAGTGCCGGAGGGGCAGCGGGGAGACTGCACTCCCTCCTCCGCTTACCTGAGTCCACGCTGAGACCCAGGCTCTGGGCCACGTCCCCCGCGGGGCTCACGAAGGGTCCCCCCGGCCCAGCCCACGGGCTGCCTGCCGGCTCGCCCTTGGCCGCGAGCTCGCAGGGAGGGCTGCCGGGAGCGGGCGCCGAGGCAGGGGCTAGACGGCCGGGGCGGCCAGAAGCTGCGGGCATGAGCAGCGGCCCATAGCGCGGGTCGAAGTGGGGCGCGTAGACCTCGTGCACTGCTGGTCGCGGGTAGGCAGAGGCTTGGGCTCCCAGGGCGCCGCCCAGCGCGTAGGGATGGTGCGGGTGCGCGTGGTGCGGGTGCGCGTGGTGCCAGTCGGCCGCGCCCTGGTGCAGGTGGCCGTGCAGCGCGGCGGGAGAGTAGGGGTCGGTGGCAAAGGGCAGCTCCGAGTGCGCGGCGGCCAGAGGACTGCCCAGCGGCGCGGGCACCGGAGCCTGGTACGCGCTGTTCCAGAAGGAGGCGGGGAAGCTGCGCTGGCTCATCGGGAAGGCTCCTTCTGCTGCCAGGGGCGGGAGGAAAGCAAGAAAAGAGTGTCAAGGCGATCGTGCCAGTCCTACCCAACAGGGGGACTAAGGGTCAAGGGTGGGTGGGAAGGCCGCCAAAGGACAGGACCCGCAGCCTTCGTCTCTGGACGCTCTTCTAAGGAGCCTTCTGAGGTTGACAGTGAGGCCAGGGTATAGAGAAGTGAGACCAGGAGGATATCTGGATCACCCAGCTGATGGAGGAGGATTTAAGGAGTAGAGAGCTGGCCCTCTCCCCCAGTGGAGCAGGGCAGACTTCCCCTTTCCAGGCTGCAGCCCTGCATCCAGCTGAGGACCTTTGTCTCTCTCTGTCTGCGGCCTAGCTATCTCACACTACCATCTCTCCTGTTCCAATCCTTCTTGCTCCAAGCTCCCATTCAAGGTGTCCGATAGACTGTGGGACCAAGGATAGACTTCCAACTCCTGTTATTAGTGGTGTTCTTGGATGCTGGCAGAGGAGGGGGGTGAGCAGGGGGGTTGTGTGGGGGAGCACCCACTCAGAAGCAAAAAGGGAGAGGGGATGGCGTGAAGAACTTGAGGGGGGGGACGAGGAAAGGGGACAGCATTTGAAATGTATGTAAACAAATAAAATAATTTGATAAAAATATTCCCCTTCCTGCGATAATTCAAGATGAGTGAAGGAGGTATAATAAAAGAGCAACGTGTTGTTTGCACAGACAGCTTTTAAAAGCAAGTTTTAAATAACAAACGTTCTGATCAAAGCTAGGATGACAGAAATAATAATAATAATAATAATAATAATAATAATAATAATAAACTATCAGTGTCATTGTTAGCTCTCTAGAGCATGATAAGAGAAGAGCTCTTAGGTCAAATTTGTTGCCTTGGGTAAAGAAGTTCAATTCAAAGCCCTTTTTATCAAACCCCTCTTCTGGGGAAAACGTAGACACCATATATTGGAAAATCTAAAACAAATGGCTTGGAAATCGTATGCTGAATGGCGACCAAATGTCTTGCTAAAGAGAAGGTAGGTAATGACAGAATAAAGGGAGCGTTTGAACTCCTGTCTAAGGACTTACGCAAAATGCCAGATGTTATTATGGAAATAGCGAGGAGGAATAAGGACTGTCAATCCCGCTCAGATGACACATGAAAATTAGTTTTCTTTTTTGTACAACAGACAAAGTTGTCACTTCTCAGCTCAGCTACACAGCAAAGACTAAAGAGTGTTTATGGATGATTTCCTCGGTGTTGGTAGGAGAGGAAGATTGCTGTGTTCGTAGTTAAAGCAGATGTCTGTGGGGAACGTTGAAAAAACACTAATGTGTTTCGTGAGTTTGTTTCTTTGCCATGCCACTGGCTTGCATTGTAAAGAATTTCTGCCGTAAGATTTCTTAAATATTTGAAGCCTGGCAAAAGGTTGGCTAGTTTTAGGAGGTATTCTCAAGCAGATTTTACTTGTAGGGAGGTTTGATGGGCAAATTTTCAGAAACTGTGAGGAAGCCTTGGAGATTGTTGGTGAAGGTTCTGCTCCATCCGGTGGGAGAAACCTCAGGTTTCCACAAAAACATCCACAGACATTCCAATTTTTGACTCTTCTAGCTTTCTCTGGGGAGGGCTAGGAGGCCAGGTGTTATTCTAATTTTAGAGACCTGTAAATATGGACCCGAAAGAGGCTAAGAGACTTGCCCAAGGTCATATTGCTTGGAATTGGTAGAGCCAAAGTACCAATTGTATGGCTTCCAATTCCAAGGCCAGTGTCCTTGCTACACTGCTCCAGGCCACGGCTTTCCTCTGCATCTATAAGAAGAGCGTGTACCCTTTCCCTTTTGAAACCTCTTCCTGGTTCTTGCCCCCCTCCAATGCTGCCTTTCACTCCCTCTCTTTGGCTGTGCAATGCTTTGGGGCCCTGGAGGTCGACCTCGGGAAGGCAGATAACCCTTCACCTACTCTTCTCCACGGGGTCCCACTCACCTCTCCAGGGTCCAGAGCTTCTGTGTGCCTTGCTGCTGGTACAGCTTGGGGTGTAGCTGCTAGGTTGGCTAAGGGCCCTACTGAAATGTTCGTCCACCACAGAGCTGATGTCCCCCTGGAAGTAGGTGAAGAGGACACATCTGGAGTTGATGTACTCAGCTTCGGGCGGGCGCTCTTTCTCTGGGCTGCCCTCCTCTTCTTTGACACTGGCTGGGGTTTGGTTGGAAAATGAGGAGCTCCCACTGGCACTGCTGCTGGGGCTGGCGTTGCACTCTTGGGCTTCCTGCATTTTTGAGTAGTAGGCTACTTTCTGTTCAAAGAAAGAGTTAAACATCAATTCACAAGAGATGGTCAATGTAGGCACATCCCTAACATATCCACTAAGTAGCTGGTGTCGCTGTCTAAGCTTTGTGCCTGCCACATAAAACCACCAACCAATGGCAAAACAGCTGCCTCTCTGCCAGCAATACTCCCTAAAGAAAATTTGCCCCACTTGATACCCTCTATCCCCAGAATTGCAGCTGACCTGCAGGAAAAACTCTGAAAATGCTGGAGTGAAAAATCTCAGAAGACAATCAATCAATCAATCAATCATCAACCAATCAAGCCAAGAGAAGAAACCAAACGGAACAGAGGGAAACCAAATCCAACTGTAAGAACTGTAAGCTGAGTTCGACTTTAAGAGACTTGCTCAGGTCAAATGGACTTCTAAAAACAGACTGTAAGAGCAAGGGCACCCATGTCAAGTTGGTAACTATCCTCTACAGGAGAAGTCAGAGCAGAAGCACTGATGCAAGATTAAGCATCCTCAGAATGACACAGAAAAACAGCAATGAGAAACAGAACCTACATTTTAAAACCAGGAATGAAGTACCACAGAAAACAAGAAAGAGTTCCAAAATCACAACTGGGGAGATGTGGATCTTTTTAAGTGGAAGTAGGATTTTGTTATGTACACACACACGCACACACACACACACACACACACACACACACACACACACACACAAATCTCCAAAGTTCGAGATAGTTGTTTTCATTAGTTTGATTGGTTTTGACCCAAGGTATCTATCAGACAGCATAGGGTGGCCTGCATCTTGCCATGTAGCTGAGACTGGCCCTGAACTAAGATTTTTCTGTCTCAGCCTCCTGAGTGCTGGGGCCACAGGCATATTCTCTGTACTTGCAGTTTTAAAACATCATTTAGGTAAGGAAAAGTTTGCAAACGACTAGCACACTGTCAGCATCTCCAAAAATGTTTAGGACAGAAATTATAAAAAGGAGCCTGAAAGAAGGTTGAGCCCTGATGCACCACTGAGGAACTCATCGAAACTTTAACACCAGATGCAGCTACTGAGAACATTGCCTTAGAATTGAGCCGCAGACTGGGTATACTGATAAATCATTCTGAAGGCAGAGATGGCCTTGAAAGAAGGGCAAAGTCTTACAGAGCGACATTTAATATAGTAGACAGGTCTGGGGTTCAGGAGGAGAAAGGACCAACTAGCAAAACCTAACTATCTTTCTTCTCTGTGCAGTAGATGGTCCCATAGTGGGGAAGGACCGCTGAGCTCAGAAGCTGGGGCCAAAAGATAACAGTTTCTAACATCACCACACTCCAAATGCCACATTCCCACTTCATTGACAATGAAAAGCCCTGGCGATTCCTAAGTCTAAGACTCCAAATTCTAGGTTGGAAAGTTGGTGAGGGGGGTACTTAAAGCGAATTTTACTTACTTCATCATTTTCATATTTCGTTGAGATTTGCAAACAAAATTGTTTAAAGTATTGACACAAACATTACAGCACATTTCAGCGTTTTCCAACGGGAAGACCGACCGGGCACGTACTTCAGCCTGGTCTAGACTTCTGCCCCAGGTGTGTGTGCTTTCCCTCTTTCCCTGGAACACTGTCCTCAAATTCTGCTACCTTCGCCAGGAACACGGAAGGAAACACTGCTTAGCTAGACGCACAGCTCAGGGAAAACAGAGACCTACAGAAGGCAGAATCGAATGAAACCGCCACAGTTTGCAGGAGCGGGGTTAAGCGCTCTTTAAAAGAGACTTTGGGTTGTCGATTCTGCCACTTGGGTCCCAGAAAGGCTAGTTCCTGGAGCGGGTCAACTACCCCAGAATAATGCTCCCTAGAATTCTGTAAAAACACAGACCAAAAGGCCAAGGCAGTCTGCAAGTTTCTGATGATAAGGAATCCACCAGTTCCTCAGCTACTTAGCCGGACCAGACCGCCTGAGATCTGACTTGAAAAAGCCGGCTTTTGATTTTCTTGTTGTTTTTATTTCTCCAGTCAAGACCAAAATTCGGATTTCCCTGCATGAGCTTTGCAGGAAGCTCTTTGCACCCGCATCAGACCCTAAAAAGAAAATTCAGTCTAACTGATCTGGGAACGACCTGGGTGAATATCCGCACGCCTTAGGTGCTGTCTCCAGACAGAAAATGCACCAGCTAAAGAGAATTAGTTAATAGCGGTCGCAGCGTGCAGCAGCGCGCAAGGGCCCGGCATCCCGGCGTCTTTGGTGCCTGTCTGTCGCCTCTGGAAGCTCAGGCGACCTTTCGGGTGGTACTTTTGTAGCTGTGTGTGTGTGTGTGTGTGTGTGTGTGTGTGTGTGTTCCACCGGTTCCCGCCCCATCCGGACAAACCCGTACCTGGTGGTAGGGAGTGTAGGCGGCTGCGAAATAAGGCTGCGGGGGACCGTAGACCTGGTACATAACATCCAGACAGCTCATGGCTCCCCGCCGCGGAGGCAGCTGAGTGGTTTCTCATCAACGCTGTTTTGGCGAAGCCCAAGGATGCTGCAGCGGCGAAGGCGGCTCGCGAGCCCCGGAGTCATGGGCCGCGGGGCAGCGCTGGGCTGGGGATGCGGCAAGCTCGCTCCCCTCTATCTCGGCGGTTCCAGCCGGGCCAGCGCTCCCGGGCAGAAGCGCCAGGGCTCCCGCTAGAGCGCATTTAAACCCCGCAGAACTCGGCGCGCTGACGCTAAGAGGGGGCGGGGACCAAAGGACAGCGACGCGGCCGAAGAGTTTCCCCGGACTCCCTCGCTTATAGCTTGTGTCCTAGGTGCCGGAGACGGAAGATCGCGAATGTGTGTGGGGTGGGGCAGGCTTCCCTCCTGGAGCAGCAATTTCCTAGGGATTTCCCCCTTCCCTGGTTTCTACGTGGGACAAAGACTGCAGAGACACAAAGATAGACAGGAACAGTGACAAGCTGGGTGCATGGCGGCAGAGTGCAGAAAAGTCTCAAGCAGTTCTTGAGGCTGAGGTAGAACCTCTGCCCGCAGTTCCTGATCCAGTATGGGGTGAACAGGATTATCTTGAAATCTCCTCGTTAAGAAAGGAGTTGCGGAACTCCTCCGGGAAGTGGTCGCAGTGGCTAAGACCCGCAACTTTTCCCTCTGTCCCGTCTCCTTTGCCCTCCAATCCCCACCCCCGCAACTCTCTCCAAGTTTAATTCTGCTTTCTTGGATCATTTCTTTCTGACTATGGTTCGTTCCCATCTCATTCTCTTGGGTGCTTTTCAATGAATCAACTCGATCCACACGGACAGTGCCCTTTCTGTGCAAGCTACTTTCTAAGATTCTATGAGCTCCCACCCATCCTCCTATGCCTGGCCAAGCTCAGAGTGTCCACCTGGCCTTTAAAGGGCCTCAATATTTAGAGCAAGGACTCCTTGGTTCTAAGTCAGAGTTCTTGGGCTTTTTCTTTTCTTTTTTGTTAGTTATAAAAGCTGTGCTGCTCAGTTTCATTTAAGGCAAAACAGTGTGGCCTCCAGTTGTGAACCATGCCCATTAGTGGTTCCTTTTCTTGTCTGGTGCTGTCCGGCTAGCGACTAGCGGCTAGCGGGGTGGGCTCTTATTGCAGGGTAGGGTGGGCTGTTCCTAGTGTCTGCTCTAAGTCTCACCAGAAACCCTTGGGGGAGGAGGGAACATCGTAATGAAATCCTCCCTCTCCTCTAGTGTAAAAGTGAACTGACACAAGGCTACCTCCTTGGCAAGGTCAAATGGCAAAACTTTTGTTTTTCTCTTTCAGAAAGAACCTCAAAGGACCTTGGAGGTCCAGTCTTGGGGCCTCAGGCGCAGGTGATGAGCTTTGAGAACCCAGTACAGGCACCATGGATGGATAAAAGTGAACCCTTATTATCTGTCAGTTTAAACTCAATAACAGCAACATCCTGGGTTCTCACCCAGGCTATTGAAGCACAAGGAACTAACTTTTGAAGACAACTCTTTTTAGAAACGGAGCATTTGAAATCAAATTACTTCTGTGTTTGATTCTGTTTGCATTTTCCAAAACGGGGCTCCCATTCAGCTTGTAAATGGGAAGCCATCCCGGGGGATTCCTCAACTAACTATGATATAGTGTATTACAAATTAAAATGTGAAAACTATACTGGATGGTGTTCAAATGTATAATCCCAACACTTTGCAGGCTGAGGAAGGAGCATCACCTGGTTTTGGGGCAATCTATTCTATACAAGTTACCATTCCCGAAGACCAAAATAAGTGTACATACATATAAATTACCTCCCAGTACAGTTTTTAGGAGCTGGGCCAAGGTTGGCTTACCCAAGTGGGTGGGGACACTCTGGAGCTTTGCACTGTGGAGGTGCACAGGAGACAGAATATCCCGTACAAGTCTCTACTACTCTTTCTCAGAAGAGTTTCAGATGGCATGCACTATGCTCCAGACCTGTTACTCCTACTGCCCATTGGCTGGCCACAATCTGCTGGATGCAGGAGACCTTGCTCCTAGATGGCATACATACTTGCTTCAGTTGGGCATTGACTCAGCTCGGCAGGGTAGAGGCTGGGAGTTAGCTCCTGCCACAGGTCTAAGGACACCTGAGCAGGCCAGGTGCCAAACAGTCGCTGCACCAGTGAAACAGTTACCCAACTTTTGCTGCTTCAGTTCAGCTCTATATATTCAAGTCTCCAGGTCATCTTTGAATGCAGAGGTTCCACTTTCAAAGAACCCTTCTTCAGAAGGCTCTGCAGAATGGAGAAGCCAGCGATTTTGCTTGTGCAGAGTTGGTGTGTGTGTGTGTCCGCATCTTTTGTCTTCCTCACCTACCCCTTTAAGAGTAAGAGTCTAGCTGATGGCGTCCCTCCCTTCTCCCTCTCCTTCCCCCCTTTTCTTTTTTACCTTTGAACTTCAAGAAAAAAAAATCACAACTTCCTCAGGTCCAACAAGGCCCAGTACATGTTGTATCTGAAAAGGATCATGGAAAGGAGTCCATTGTACTAAGAAGGAAATCACAATGTAGTTATCCCAGGCTGCTTTTGGTCCACAGGACTCCATCCCCTTTTATAGGAAGTAGTTTATAAGAATCTCTGTAAATAGTGATGGTCCAGGAATTTAGAGGAACATAGGGAACTGGGTTAGTGAGAATCAGTCTTGAAATTAGACAGGAGAACATTCCCTTCCACCCAAACCATAAATTAAGAAAAATTAGGAGCTTTAGAGATCAAAATACATCCATCAGTGTTTTCTTTCTGAAAAGACTTTCTGGTACATGACGGTGTTTCTCAACTCCACAGATGGACTCTAGTGTATGATGAAGCACAAAGTAAACCTGGGTACCTTAAACCTTTTATTATCCCAGCTAGTCAAGGAATGGAGTGGAAGAAACTGCGTTTTGGTCCAGAGGCTTGGGGCTGGTCTACCGATTAAAGAAAGCTAATGTTCCCTCTCATGACAATCTGTTGAAATGCTAGGATTCCACCAAAATATGTCCCCTATGTTTTATTTTCATCCCCCCTCCTCTGTGTGTATGTGCATGCACTTGTGTGCATGTGTTTTTGTGTGTTTTGCTTGCATTTGTCTCTGCAAATAATGCGTGTATCCTGTTGCTGCAGAGGTCAGAAGAGGGCATAAGCCCTCCAGAACTGTGTGGGTGATGGCAGGGAAGCGAACTTGGGTCCTCAGGAAGACCATTAAGAACTCTTAACCATGAAACATCTCTCTAGGCACCCAAAATGTCTTTTTAATACACTAGTTCGCCAAGTCACAGTGAATCATACTTGAAATCCAAGTACTCTAAAAGACTCATGCAAAAGTATTGCCAGGACTTTGTGGTCAGCCTGGGCTGTAGAATGAGACCCTACATCAAAAAATAAACTGAAGAAAGAGCTTCCATCTAGTCTGCAAGTCTAACATTATCTAAAACTGTAAAAATAAGTCTCAAAGACAGTATATTAAATCCTTTTGAGTGCCCACATTGGTCAGAAGGGAGTGAGATGCCCTGGATCTGGTTATTGATGGTTGTGAGCCACTATGTAGGTGCTTTGAATCAAACCCAGATCCTCTGCAACAGCAATGCATGCTCTAAACTTGCTGAGCCAATTCTCCATCCCTGAGATGCATGTTTAGAAAGGACACATTTGAAATGTAAATAAATAAAATAATTAATTAAAAAAAGAAAGGACACATGAATAAAACTAGATGGGCAGACCACGCCAGGCCCTCAGCTGCCTGTGGTTTGTTGGGCTCCTAAGAGCTGGCATCATTTGCTGCCTTATTCTGCCAACCAGAGGGCTGAACACAATGGTAATCTCAGAGATTTCCCTCCCTAAAGCTGTCCTGCCACTTTAACTGAAAAGAGATGTGTTTGGATTTAGGAGAACAGCTGACAAGATTTGGTGGATTCAAGCTGTTAATAATATTAAGTGAAAACATTTCTGTAAAGCTGGGTTTTTAGGTGTGATATGCTACCTATAAATCACAGCCTACTAGTGGAACATCTAGGTGGTGAGTTCATTTTAAAGAAGTAGTATGAGGAAAAAAACCTCACATACCTTGAAGCCTTACAAAAAAACAAGGGGAAAAAAGGATTCAATTATTTTTATAGAAATTTAGAATACCTCCTAAGAGTGTTCAGAAAAGTCATGCATGATCAGGCCAGATGAGTTCTTGAGATTACTTGATAAATAAGTAGAAGTTTGGGAACACACACACACACACACACACATACACACACAATTGTTTGAGAGTGTTAAATTTTACCTGCCTCATATTTTTGAGACTACTTTTATGTAATTTACAAATCAGCTTTATCTTTGGTGAAATAGCCCAATCTTTCTGAATTTCATTTTTCTTTAAGTTTCCTTAACCTGCTATGAATGGTTAAAACTGTATTTATCTTTCATAAATGAATTATAATACATATGACTCATGCCTTCAAAAATGCTGGGTTTCAGGTAGTTACACATGCAATTGAGATAAATATATTTTAAGTATTTTGGACTGCCGTATTTTTCAAAGAGAAAAATCTTAAAGAAATACACATTTAGATACAAAGAGTAAATCAGAGAGCATACATCAATCATTTGCTGATAGGAAGAGGCTGTTTTAATATTTGCTTTCACCTACAAACTTAGTTTAAGCACCTTTGATTTCTGGCTGTATTCATTTCTCTTCTCATTTGATGGTCTAGAGATCATCTAGAAAGTACCATAGTGTGACTGTCATCTCATTCTATACAGGGATTCAGACTGGTGATGCTTGACAGTATTGGTGTTGATCAATTCCTAAACTTCTGCATATAAACATCACTCCAGTAGGGTGCTGAAAAGATTAAAAGGCAGTCATAGTTCCAACAAGTAGAAGGTGAGGACATCTTGGAGTGACTTCCTGTTTCATGTTCCAAGAGGTCTCCAAACAGCTTCTTAGGAGCTCCTTGGCACACATGGAAGAGTTTTCAAGCAACAAATGGGATACTTGTGCTGTCTGCTTTTAGTTCATTTTTATTATGACTGGTTTTAAAATGAATTTAATTGTGATATTAATAAAGTAAGCTTGTCTCTGTCTAATACACACACACACAGATATATATATATATATATATATATATATATATATATATATATATGGTGCAGTATGACTTTGCTGTTTTTGTGACCCTTGTAGAATATTCTATGCCAAGCAAAGCAGATAACACTTTACATTTTTGTTCTTAACTTCATGATATCAGTGCTATGTATCCTATCCTGAAATGAAAGTCCAGTTGTTGATTGTGAAATCCAGACTTCACTTAAGTGGCATTGTATCTTTCTTCAAGAGCAGTACGAATCAACCAAGTACAGAGAAAGGAATCAAACCATAACTTTATGTGAATTTTACCCAAATAAGATGTAAATTTGAATGAATTGTATACCATTTTAAGCCTCATGTAGCTCTTTCTACAACGAGATCAAAATGGACACTATTATGAAAGATGATAGAAAACTATGTGTTTCTCTAGTTCTAATTCTGTCGTGGAATTTTTGTTTTTTGTGATAAATAAGTGAATAAAATATGTTTGATACCAAAACTGTAAAATTTAATGTGAAGCTTCACAGGCTTCGTTTTGATGCCAATTCTGTTTATAAATTTATTAAGTTGAATAGACTTTGGGTCTATCTAGTTATTTTAGTGTGTGATGTTTTTATTCATTTACAAGTTTCTTTAAATAATGAAGTTTATAAAAATAGACAAAACTTGGGAAATTGCCAGTTGTCCAGATAATTTGGAATGAGACTCAGCTGACCATGAGTGTATAAAATACCAAATTAAAAGGGCAGGTCTCACAGGAGGCTTTCACTAAAGGAAACGTCTTTCCTTCCTGGAGAAATACTGTCTGTCTTCTAGGCAAAGTGAATTCTTTTTCCAAACACATGTATTCCAAATATGACCATGACCTTAGGAATGTCTGAGTACTTGGACGTATTTAAAGATGGTCATTCTGCAAAGCTTCAGAATGACCACATGCTCTCAACCTGTTGCCTTCTCTTTCATTTTGAGTCCTCACTGGGAAAATGAATCTGAAGCTCTATTCTACAGTCATATGTCTGGCTTTGCCCTTGGGGGAGAGCTATTGCAAGACCTTTGTTATTTTTGGTAATGGAAGTAGGTAAAACAGCCTGTAGTAATGTAATAACTATATTCCTAAATAACTACTGTTAGACAAATAAGCTGTGTATTTTCACTTAAATGAACAGCCACAGGAATTGGGAGATTCATGAGATATGGGGCAATGGACACAGTGTTTCAGTTGAGCAGGAAAAAAAAAACATTTTGCAGAGATCTATTGTGGATCATAGTAACTACAGTTAGCAATGATGAACTGTATACGTAAAAAGTCCCAAGAGAAACCAGGATGTGTTGGAGTGCTCTTTTAGTATGCACAAGGTTCTGGGTTTGAACCTCAGCTTTTTAAAAAATCGCAAACAAAATGGATTTTAAAAGTTTTTTTTTACCACAAAAATTTAAATTTATAAAGTAATTTAAAACGATATATCTTTAGCCACTTCAACATATATTAAATATAATTTTCAAAACATCATGCTTGAATTTATGACAAAACATAAAAATTTACCTGTCAATTAAATGTAATAAATGAAGTGCTACATTGAGGCAGGAAACAGGACAAGTTAAAGAGAAGTAAAGATCGATTTGTCTTAGTGGCAGACCTGAGGACCAGAGAGAGTTGACTTCAGCAAGAAGAAAATTCCAATGGTAGGTGACAGAAAGATGACATGTTGAAGTACTTGTTGTCAACTAGCTATGTAGGCAAGAAGCCAGATACTAGATAGAACCCCCAAGGCACAGAAGGGAGGAGGGGAGGATAGACTGCTGCTGGTTGCCACCTTAAAACACATGAAGTGTCAGATCTGATCCCTGGGTGTCCATAGTTCTAAAGGTCACATATTTTTGGAACACAGCCCACTAGTCTCATTTCATTGGACATTGCCCTGCCTCCTTTGAGAACTAGCAAGGCAGACTCAACCTGATGAAATGATCTTGTCTACTCTTAGAGGACACTGAGAGCAGAGTGACATGAGTCACTATCAAGAGATCAGGACCCCAGCCTTGGTGTGGAATGGGGCTCCATCAGTTCTCCAATTATTTTGATGTACAATGAAGAAAATGCACTAGTCGCTCTCCAGAGACATTTATGGTACTGGTCTTGGAAATTGGAGTACCTACCGCCTTACTTGATTGAAAGTAATATATAGTCTTTATTAACATTCCCAATGTGAATAGCATGTCTACTCCAAAATCTTTCTTGAAGAATAGTACATTATAAACTTGACTTAGAAACAAATGGTTTGTGTTCTTATCAAGCAAGTACATATTTCTTACAAGGTTTGGCAGGCATAGCCAGAGAGCTTGTAGAATTCCAAGGAAGTACAATTTAAGAGAGACCTGCATCTTTCAAGCTTCAGATGCATAAAGTTGATATCGCTGGTGCCCAGTAATTGAAAGAAAAATTGTTCACTGTAGTTTCCTTCTGTGAGTGTCAGATAGCATGTGGTCAAGGATCTGCTTCTTTTGCAAGAAAACAAACTTTCTGAGCCTTCACAAACTGAGGAGAGAAAAATCCCTGTCACTTGTGGCTTCAGTATTTCTCTTGGCTTCTTCTGTCCATGGATTTTTGGGTTTGCTTTTCTTGTGTCCCATAGTTATTTGTACATTGTAGTAATTCTCAATTTTTCCTTCTTTAGCTAGGCTTGCATGAAGTATTTCCTCAACCTTGCCCTCCGTCCTTGATATTCTTCCTTCTGCTTGGTTGGGTCTATAGCTGATGCATTGCACTGCATATTTTTATTTTATTCATTGACTTTTTAATTTTCAACATTGAGAATGTCTGCCTATAAAAGTTTCTAGATCCTGTTGCAAGAAGTGGCTTGGTGAGCAACAGCAATTATAACTCCTCTATCTTGATTCCCAGCTGATGGAAAATGAAGGAAATCTACTTCAGGGTAGGCAATAAAGTACAGTCTAATATGAAATTCCAGGAACACAGAGCATATCCTATTGAAGAACATGGTCTTTTTAAAGCTCTTCTATGCCTGAAAAATAGAGTTGTTAAAATAGATCACCATACCAACTTGATCCACTGGATTATCATACCAACCAATCCAAGGAATTTTCCCATAAAACCTTTGTTGTAAAAGTTCAGCTCCTTTTAACTGTCAGAGGATTAGGTTTCTGCTTGTAGTAACTGCTCATTTATGTTCCTCAGCTTCTAACAAGGACTTTCAAAACATTTTGCTTCACACATTCCACTCCTATGCAAACAAGACAGGCTTCAAGTGAGATGCTTTTCTTGTCAGGGTTAAATCTGAGACATAAGTGCACTTCAGAATCTAAATGGAGTAGAACAGGTATGTGAATCGTGCAAGAGCGACCTAAGTCACATCTCTAATTCCAGCCTAACTGCTGAGTTTTCTAGGAGAGACTGAAGATTTACCACTTACGGACACTTATTCATTCTAATTACAGCTGATACCCAACTAACTATCACGGGTGTAAATGAGGTGTCAAGAATTGGACAAAATGTTCCCAACAGAGCACTGAAGTATTTCTTTGTATGCTTTTTTCTTCTTCCATTTTAAAAACAATTTTTATTAAGGTATAATATGCACACTTGCTTTATGCAGGATATAGATATACATTTTTTTTTTGCAATTACATTCAGGACTTTAATCCTCACCACAATAAGATGTAGAGTAGTTTGATCACACACAAATCCAAACAAAAAATAAACCAACTCCCCCAACTCTTCAAGTCCATTTGTAGTCAATCCTTACACTGTCTCTTTCCTAGAAAATGATAGCTGATGATATGTTTTCTGTCTTTCCCGGCTGTTGTGATCTGTCTTTTGTTAGGATGCCTCGTTAGTAGAGCCATGCAGGATATAGCTTTACTTGTGTGGCTTCTTTTTAATGGTATGTATTTGAGAATCAGCCAAGTTGCAATGCTTGTTCATTTTCTGTGTTGAGGCATATCCCACTGTAATGAACGTTTTACTATTTACTTGTCCATTCACAGCTGAAATGCACTTGTATAGATACCCATGTCTTTAATTCCCAACAGGTTATTTCCCATTCCAAGTTGTCCTTAGGGGTAAGACGTGAACTGTTTTCTGATTTGATATTAAGCCTTTCTTCCATTTGTGTTTTCCTTTTCTAACAGGACTGCAATGGCTAAGCAACAGTGCACTTGGTTTTACAGAAGCAATAAAAAGTGTTCTCAATAGCATGAAGTGTGTGAATGCTTCAGCCTTGAAATATATACCTGCCAAAGCATTTAGTTTTTTAGCAATCATTCAATTGGTGACAATCTCAAAATTCCAAATCCCAACTTGGAGAGTGTAGATCTCCATCAGCTGCCAAGTGCTGTTGGTGGACTTGATTGTCATCCTGTAGCCTTTTGTGATTTGGATGCCAGAGTTTTATGATGATTAAGAGCAAGCACAGCATGTGTAGCAGTGACTTTTCTGTGCGACTGAAGAACTTCTAAAAGGTGATACACATTCACTGAAGGCAAAGGTGAAAGCAGGGTGTGCATACAGCATTCCTGAGGAATGCAGACTGGCATTGGGAAGAGAATCAGTTATTGTAAGATACCACACTGCTGTCTAGACACGACTATGGGTCATCATTACCATAGGAAAACAAAAGGGAGGTGTTTGTGTGGGAGGAAGGAGACCAGTAAAAGTAGTGTCTTGTTTTGGGTTTTATTGCTGTGAAGAGACACCATGACCATGGCAACTCTTATAAAGGAAGACATTTCATTGGGGCTGACTTACAGTTTCAGAGGTTTAGTCTATTATCATTGTGGCAGGAAGCATGGCAGTGTCCAGGCAGACATAATGATGGAGAAGGACCTGAGGATTCTACATCTTGATCTGCAGGCAGCATGGAGGAGACTGTTTTACACTGGGCATAACTTGAGCATAGGAGACCTCAAAAGCCGCCCCCATAGTGACACACTTCCTCTCATAAGGCCACACCTATTCCAACAAGGGCACACCTCTTAATAGGGCCATTCCTCATTAGCCAAGCATTAAAACACATGAGTCTACTGGGGACATTCCTATTTAAACTACCATAAGTAGGAAGGTGGACAAGGAAAGGCAGTGGTGGGGACCCAAACAAATAATGACACATGTCCACAAAAATGCTGCAATTATTTCTATGATTTTGTACAGTAAGATAAAAATTAATTTAAAAGTTGGAAATATTAAATCATGATATGTAAAAAAAATTTTGTACAATATTGCCATTTTCTTGTAAATTTACTTTTTTGTGACTGAGTCTCATAAGACCAGGTTTGCCTCAAGCTCAGAGTTCTGCATCCCAAGACTTTGATTCTTATAACTTCTTATACTCCTTTCTCTCTTTCAAATTCATGTCCTCTTTTTATTTTTTTTTAACTTGGATATTTTCTTTGTTTATGTTTCAAGTGTGATCCCCTTTCCTTGCTTCCCCCGACCTTGGAAACCTTAACCCTAATAGCAACTCCCTATCCCATCCCCTCCCCCTGCTTCTCTGAGGGTGTTCCCCCTCTCACCCACCCATGCCCAATTCACTGTCTTGCATTCCTCTACAGTGGGGAATCGAGCCTTGACAGGACCAAGGGCTTCTCCTATTGATGCCGGGGTTGTCTCCCTTAGTGATTTCTTAGTTGTTTCTAGTTCCAGTTTTAGATTCTGAATGGTTTTGTTCAATTCCTTCACGTGTTTGGTTGTGTTTTCTTGTAATTCTTTAAGAAATTTTTGTGTGATGGAGTATCCAGGACTTTCGGTTGTGGGAGAACTGGGTTCTGATGATGCCAAGTAGCCTTGGTTTCTGTTGCTTATGTTCTTGTGCTTACCTCTCGCCATTTGGTTATGGCTACTGCTACCTGCCTTGGCTGTCTCTGGCTGGAGCCTGTTCCTCCTGTGATCCTGGTTGTGTCAGAACTCCTCAGACTCCAGCTGTCTCTGGGATCCTGTGATTCTGGGATCCCGTGATCCTGAGATCCTGTTGAGTCAGAGCTCCTGGGAGTCTAGCTTTCTCTGGGTGTTGCAGGGGTGGGTGGGGAGCCAGAGCCCTGGGTTTGCTCTAGGCACAGGTGCAAGCCAGTAGGAACCTGTGCCTCTGGCTGGGTGGGAGTTTGTGTTTCCCTGGTTTCTGTGGGGGTCCCAGTTATGCTGGGTGTTGGGAAACATGCTGTGGCCTCAGCTACGATCTTGAGTGTGTCAGTGCTCCAGTGCTTTTGGGTGTGTCTGATCTCCTGGGAGTTGAGCTTCCTCTGTGATCTTGGGATCCTGGGCATTTCAGAGCACCTGGAAGTCGGGACACCCTCTGGGTGTTTTAAGAGTGGGTTCCTGAAGCCGAGCCAGTACCCCAGGTCTGCTTCAGGTGCAAGTTCAAACCAGAAGGAACCTATGCCATTGACTGAGCGGGATCTTATGTCCCTGGATCCTGAAGGACCCAGCTACTCTGAGTTTTGGAGCAAATGTTATGGCCTCTTCTGTGATCCTGGGCATGTTAGAGCACCTGGGAGTCGAGCTTCCTCTGGGTGCTGTGGGACTGGGTGTAGAGCCAGTTCACCAGCTCAGACTGGAAGGGGCCTCTGTTTCTTTAATTGTCATCACACACACACACACACACACACACACACACACACACACACACACAAATATCTATCTATCTATCTATCTATCTATCTATCTATCTATCTATCTATCTAGATATAGTTTTAGATATAGATATAGATAGATATAGATATAGATATAGATATATAGATATAGATAGATAGATAGATAGATGTAACCTGCTCAGTCCATATAATGTTACTTATATGTGTTGTCACGGCTGACCATTTGGCACTGGATAACCAGCTCTTCTCTGGGGAGTATTATTTCTCCTGTTCTCAGCATTCCTTCATTGCCTGCAGTTCTCTGTTAAAGGTTGAGGCTTTATTAATGTTCCTGACTTCCACATTGGCATGCTTCTTGGATTTACCCTTGCTCAGGTCGTGTTTAAGGTATCCATGTTGGTGAGTCATTATGGGTATAGTTTCTAATATCTCAAGGGGACGCAATCTCGTAGCAAATTTCCTGAACCTCTGGCTTTTACAACCTTTCTACCACGTATTCTGAAAAGATCTTCGAGCTTGAGGTGCAAAAGTTGTGGTGTAGAAACACTGGTTAATACTGGGCTCCACAGTTCTACATTTTGATCAGTATAGGTTTCAGCAATGGCCTTTGTCCATGGAAAGAGAAGCTTCCTTGATGTGAGGTGAGCACCACATTTATCTGTGGGTATAAAGAGAGATATTTAGAGTGGGAAAGAAAACGCTCATTTTGTAAAGTGATGGTTATGTGTTCTCCTTCAAGATCCATACTTCACTAACCCTGGGTAGTTGACTAGGTTTCCATTACTAGATATGGTACTCTCTTGTTGAGTGAGCCCAAGTCCAGTTGGAGAGCTGTTGGTTACTGCCAGGGTATGTGTGACATTACTGCACTCTTAGGTCTAAGGTGCCTTGCTGATCATTGTTGTGATTCATAGAGATCATAGCTGGGTAATACTCATAGTTACTTTTCTTGCATTGGAAGTGTGCATGGTACCTTCTAGTACCATGAATGTTAGTCTTTTATAGACCATGTTTAAAAACTGTGTGTGTGTGTGTGTGTGTGCACGCATGTGCAAGCATGTGTACTTGTGAGCACATGAATGTAGTTGCCTGTGGAAGCTAGAAAAAGATGCTGGCTATCCTGGAGCTGGAGTTACAGATGGTTATGGGGAAACTTCTGGAGCTAAGTGTCTCTGCAAGCATGTTTAACCACTGAGCAAACGTTCTAGTTCCTATTGTTTTTATTTTAAAAATTGTTTCTACATTTAAAACTTTTTTGTGTGATGGGAATTAAATCCAGATATGTGGAAGGTAGGTGTTTGCTCTACCAGTGAGTCCCACTCTTGGTCTTAAATCTTTAAAAGAGGGAAACTAAGGTTATATCTTTTCTGGAAAATTTTGCCAGTAGTATTTGTAGTAAGCCACAACTCACATCAATAAGTGGTGTAGTGAACATTCACTGTTATTTTATATCCTGGCAGTATACATTACTTTTCCTCAGAGATTTCTGTGTTCTGTCTTGATTTTTCTCTTGTATCAGATCTTGCTTGAATTAAATTTAATTCTTTTAACCACTTCTGTCAGAGTACCTGTTACATGTTTGGGAGTTCTTTAAAATCACATTGGGCACAGTTCATCAGATATCTTACCTTTGAGCAAATCCAGAAAATGTTTTATGCAATGGTTGTCTGGTTCTCTATAAGCCATTACTCTTTGCACAAGTAAGGATATATCTCCTTGTAACACATCTAAAACATACACTGTTAGGCAGAAAGAAACCACCCAGTTTCCAGCTAAATTCTCACTTGTTCCCTCTCATCAACCCATCAATATTATTTTTACTATCTCCTTTCTGAAAAAAGGGAGTGCAGTCTGGGGTCCTGGGGACCTGCCAAAGCTGGTTCTCAGGTTCTTGGGCACCCAGGCGCTGCTGGAAGCCACGGAAGAGCTGAGAACAAAGTGGGGGATCACGGAATGGACTGGGCCATGGCCAAAGGGGAGAGAAGAGAAGTTCTGACTGCACCCGAGGGGAGAGAGTCCTTGGCTTGGTTGGCTGGCTTGGCTTGGCTTGGTCGCAGGTGGCTTGCTTGGGTTGGTGGTCGCCTTGGCTAGGAACACAGAGAAGTCTTTTGCGAGCTATTACTCGAAGCTGGTTCCATTATTCCCCATGGGGGATCCCAATGAACAGAAACAGTCCATGGTTTTAAGGCTTTTATTGTCATGGCAGAGACATGACATGAGTAAAAACCATTCCGCCGTTTCTCAGGGCGGGCCTGAGGTTATACCTTTTGCAGGGAGGAGTGTCTGAGAAGGAAAGCTTAATTGGCTAAGCCCTTCTGACTTTTAGGTACCTCATTAAAATAGAGATCTGTCTTGAGGCTTCCTGACCACAGGTCATTCACGTCCTCTGCCTGTAGAGGGACCAGGGGGGCGTTGCCCTAAGTGACTGAAGGACACAAATCTATGGAGGCCTGCAGCATCGTGTCAGGAGCCTAGTGTCTGGGGGCATGGCAAAACACCTGCCATCCTTTAGGGTAGCCTGGGGTCACTGGGGTTTCCAGCCTGTGCTAGACCAGAAACCAGGCCTCCTTTCATGGTCCTACACTTCTGCATTACAGCTGGCTTGAGTTGTATGAGCTGTGAACAGGGCTGATAGCATGAGAGCCATGGATACATGACATCTCAGACCTTGTCCTACTTCTCATAGGCTCAGCATTGAAAAGGAGATGATTCCATGCTTTTTGTTCTTGTTTTCCAAGGCTTTTCAGATGTGCCTGTGAATGTAAAAATATTTACATGTATAAAATACTATACATGGCTCCCAGTGAAGGTGTTCATTATTAGTAGCATAAGTTTTAAAAATTAAGGATTTGAAAGACACGAGTAACACTGAGGTACAATACTGGAAGGTCATCCTAAACAAATAAAGGAATGGGCTCATGTTGACAGTGTCTGAATAAGCATGCAATGACTGCTTGTTTGATCATTTTTAAGTTTCCCTATGTGAAATTTCATGGCTCCTACGGACCCAAGGCTACCTATGAGCATCTCAAATTAGCCACAAGACAGCAAATGAGCTTCTTTTCTTGGGTCTCTACATCATTTTCTTGGCTCTGTATTTCCCTGTTATTTTCCCAAAGTTTGTGTTGTGTAAAGATGCCGAAACTTTGGGCCCCTTCAGTTAAAGGATATGGAAAGTAACTGCACATGGAAAAATGCAAGGCATCTGGAAATAGTGCCCAGAGGATGTAATGAGCCCTGGTGACCAACTGGCTGACTGTATCCTGTTCTCTCATTCTTTTATTCCCCCCAGACACCTTTTTTTTCCCTTCCGGCCCTGTGTAGTAATGACTTCTTCATCTGGCACCAGCACTGCAGAAAGAGTGAAGGCCTTCCCAGGCCGCATTGGTCATGGCCTGTTTCTATTGGTTGGAAGGAATGATGGACGAGAAGCAGATGCTGTTGTCTGCCTGGCTTCATTGCTCAGTCTCGAGAGATTATTGATATTCATTAGTGGCCAGTCAGCTGCTCAGTAGAGGGAGCACAAGATCAATACACTGGCTCTCAGAAGGCAGTAGTGCCTCCGTTTTGTGCATGTAATGCTAGCATCTTCATAGCTGTCACATCAAAACTTGAGGCCAAATATACTCTCTGAAGTCTGCACTCTCAGAAAGGCAGATATGTAAAATTCACTAAATCTCCCTATTTCACAGTTTCTGAGATGAGATGATACCTCCTTCCTAGTCACTTTCTCCTGATCAGCTGAACTCTAGTTCATAGATTTATCCAGTGCACTGTTCTTAGTGCACGCCTGGCAAGTATTGAAAGCTCCAGTTTGAGTAACACTGGCCACAGTGATTAGAGGGTTGCAGGATGTCTAGTCAAACCTTTTTGATTTTTCTTAAATTCTTTTTGGGGAGGGGCGGAGAGACTTCCATTGTGGGAAATAAGTCTGTCTTACTAACCACCAGTTTGTATATAAATCTATGCTATGTTTACAAAGATAAGGTATAATTATGAGAGTATTGTTGGGTTTAGGTAGGAATGGGGGTTGATCCAGACCCTATATCCAGTTCATGTGTAAGTGCACAAGCCCGAGCTGGATGCGGCTCTTTGCTGAACAGCTGAGTAGTATCTGCTGCAATTCAGTGAAAATCTTATTAGGCAGAAGGTAGATTTTGGGATTGACTAAAGGCAGCAGCTGCTGTCATCCATCACTCTCTCCCTGACCAATAAGAAGAGTGTTAGACTTGCCTGTGGGTGAGATGGGCTGACTGCTAACTGAAAATGAGGAAATGATTACTCAGGAGTGCAAGAAAAACCTCTGCGATGTCATGATGGAACGCATGAATAAGTCAGTCTTTGTTAGAACAAATACTTTTTGAATTCAGAAATATTTTGCTTGCTTACAACCTGGCCCTGCCTAGTAATTTCTTAATTTATTAAATGATTGCATGGTTTACAGTCAATATGTTATTTTGGATTGACACAGCTCATAGGACTGCCTAAATATATCTTTAATGTTGAAGATTTTGGATATAAAATATTAATTGTTATGAATTAAACCTGACTGATAAAAATAGAATAAATAAACTTATCTGTTAATAAAGTATAAATAAGCTGAGTTAATATTTTCAAACATCACAAGAATAAAACATTTATTTTTTTTTCTTTGTATCTGTGACCCCTCTGAAATATAAAGGGGAATAGAACAAACTGAGCTAGTTTCAGTGGAGAAAAATACCAGCTGTTCAATCCTGATGACCTGAGCTCCATCCCGGGAAAGCTATTATAAGACACAATAGAGTACATCTGTAATTCAATCCCTCGGTTTCTACAAGATGAGAGGAAGAGACAGGAGACTCTCCTGGAAGCTCACATGCCAGCTATCATAAGGTGTACAGTGGCAGAAACAACAGAGTCCCTGGGACCCACATAGTGGGAAATGAGAACCAACCTCTGTAAGTTGTCTTCTCACCTCCTCACTCATGCCATGCCAAGTCAAGACCACACACATACTCACTCAATAAATAAGTATAATAAAAATGTCTGCTTATAAGCAGATGACCTATACATTTTAAAATGCAAAATAAAATGATAATGCAGCAATTTTACCCATAAACCAGCAACATTGTAGTATACTTTAGTCATAGTCTTTCTCCTCCCCTAACTCCTTCCAGATCTTTCCCACCTCCATACCCACAAAATTGTGTCTTTTTCATCTCTCTCAAAACAGCAACAACAAAAAACAAAAACAAAACAAGCAAACTAAAACAATGAGATAAAACAAACAAAGAAAATCTCTTAGAATCCATTTTGTGTTAGCCAATTATTCCTGGACATGTGAGTGCCTTGGAGTGCGGTTGATACACCCAGTGATAGTTCAAAGGGAAAACTGATTTTCACTTTGCCAATAGGTATCAACTGAAAATTGCTTCTTGGTTAGGGGAAGGACTTTGTGTTCACTTTCCCCTCAGTGCTGACATTTTTGTCTGATTTGAATTTCTGCAGGTCTTGTGCATGCTGTCACAGTCCTGTGGATTCATATGTATATCAGTCCTATCCTGTCTGGAAGATACCACTTCTGACTGCTACAATCTTTCTACCTCCTCTTCCTCATAGATCCCTGAGCCTTGAGAGGAGGGGTTTGAGAAAGATAACTCATTCAGGACTGAGTGCTGAAAATTTCATTCGCCACACATTGTCCACTTGTGGGTTTCTGTGTTAACACCCATGTTCTGAAAGAAGCTTCTTTGATAAGGGTTGAATGATGCACCAATCTATGCATATAGCAATGCACCATTGGGAATTATTTTATTGCTGTGTTCTTGGTTACCTCACGCAGGATGATTGTTCCTAGTTCCATCCATTTACCTGCAAATTTCGTCATTTTACTTGTCATAAAAGCTGATTAATATTCTATAACAAAAAAGTACCACACTTTTAAATATCCACTCATTAACTGATGGACATGTAGACGTTTTACAATTTTTGACTCATGAATAGAGAAACAGTAAATATGGATAAACAAGTGACTCTGTAGCAGGATGCAGAGACCTTTGTCTATATACCCAAGAGAGGTATAGTTGGATCTTGAGATATACCTATTCCCAGATTCCTGGGAATCACTACAGTGCAATCCATGGTGGCTGTAAAAGTTTGCAGTAGTATCAGCAATAAATGGATGTTCCCCTGTCCCACATTCTTTCCAGCAGGAGATGTCACTTGATCTATTGATTTTGGCTATTTTGATCGGGGTAAAATGAAATCTCAGAGTGGTTTTAACTTGCATTTCCTGATGACTAAGGATATTAAAGATTTGTGTTTTTTTTTTTTTCCCAATTTCTGTGAAGAATTATGTGTCTCAGTTGTTTAGCTAAAATGCCAACTATTGTACTGAATAGTTATGGAAAGAATGGCTATCCTTGAATTGTTCCTGCTTTTAGAGCAAATACTTTCTCTCTATTTAGATTGAGGTTGGCTGTGGGCTGGCTATACATTCCTTTCATTATGTTGAGTTATGTCTTTTGTATCACTAGTTTCTCCAGGTCTTTTATTATAAAGGGGTTTTGGATTTTTGTCAAAACTATTTTTAGCACCTAATGAGATGATTGTGTGTGTGTTTGTGTGTGTGTGTGTGTGTTTGTGTGTATGTGTTTGTCTTTGTGTGGTGGATTACATTTACTGAATTATATATATTCAACCATCTCTGTATCTTTGAGATGAAACCTACTTGATAATGATACATATGCTCTAGAATTCATAAATATTTTATTGAGAATTTTTAATTTTATGGTCAAGAGGGTTATTGGTCTATAATTTTTTTTTGTTTTGTTGGGTTATTGTGTGGTTTTGGTATCAGGATACTAGTGATATTATAAAATATAAGTGTTTTTTCAGTTTCTCTATTGTAGGATAATTTCAGGAATATTGACACTAGTTCTTTGATAATAAGGGAGAGTTCTGTGCTGAGTGTATCTGGTCATGGGCTGTTTTTAGTTGGGAGAGTTTTGATCACTGCTTCTATCTAAGTGTTATTGTTTAAATTATTTATTTAATGTTAATTTAACTTTGGAAGGTTGTAAATACCAAAACACTCATCATTTTTAAGCCTTTTTTTCCAGTTTGGTGAAATACAGATTTAAAAAAGTCCTTATGATCCTCTGAATTCCCTCAGTGTCTATTTTAATCTCTAATATATTAAATTGGTTCTTTACTCTCTGTTGTTTGAGTTGCTTGTAAATTTTGCTAATTTTTCTCAAAGAAACTACTCTTTGTTTCAATGAATATTTATTTGTTTGTTTCTATTTTATTAAGATCAGTCTTAAATTTAGTTTTTTTTTTCTGTCTACTCTTTCTGGGTATTTTTCTTCTAGTTTTTCTAGAGATTTCAAATGTCTTAAGCTATTAATAGGTTACCACTCCAAATTTTTTATGTAGGTCTTTAGTCTATGAAGTTGCTTCTTAGAATCAACTTTGCTGTGTCCTGTACATTTGAGTATGTTGTGGTTTTCCTTTTTTCTTTTTCATTTAATTATAAAATATTTAAATTTCCTTCTTGAGTCTTGACTTAATTTTCATTTAGTTCTGAGTTACTCAGCTTCTATGAGTTTCTTTTATTGTCAATACCCAGTTTTAATCCAAGATGGTCAGATAGGATGCAGAGTGTGATTTCAGTTTTCTTATATCCATTGAGATTTGCTTTGTGTCTGTGCATGTTGTTAATTTTGGAGAAAGTTCTATGAGCTGCTGAGAAGGTATACTCTTAGTGCATTAATGGAATGTTGTATAGGTGTCTGTTACGTCCACTTTATTTATAATGTTGTTTAATTTTGGCATTTTTCTGCTTAGTTTTTGTCTAGATGACATGTCTGTTTGCCATAGTGGGGTACTTAAATCAGCCACTATCACTGTGTTACAGTCAATATGAGATTTTAACTATAGTAGTGTTTCTTCATGAACCTGAGTGCATTTTTATTTAATACTTAGAGTTTAATACTTAGAGTTGTAAAATCTTCTTCATGGATTTTCCCTTTAATGAAAATGTAATATTCTTCCTTATCACTTCTGATTTATTTTGATTTGAATTTTTTTTTTTTTTTTTAAGATACTTGCTTCTTGGGTCCATTTGCTTGGGATAGCTTTTCCCATTTTTTTTTTTTTTTAAAACCCTGAGGACAGCCTCGTTAGTGTGGTGTGTTTCTTGGATGCAGCAAAAAAAAAAAAAAAAAAAATTGGTATTGTTTTTTAATTCAGTTTATTACCTTGTGTCTTTTAATTGGTGATTTCTAGGTTATTAACATTGAAAGTTATTAACAATCAGTGTTTATTATCTGATAGTATTTTGTCATGGTGGTGTGGTTCCTCCTTGCATTTTGACTAACTGCTATGGAATGATTTATCCCTTGTGTTTTTGTGGATGTGGTTAACCTCTTCAGACTGACATTTCTTTTCTAGTGTTTTCTGTCTACAGAGCTGAATTGGCAAACAGAAATTTCTTAAACTTGTTTTTATTGCGATAGTTTTGCTGATTATAGTAACTTGGGCTGGCATCTGTGGTTTCTCTGTGTTTGCACAGTATCTGTCTTTTTATTAATAACCTGTGAGCACTCAAGGACATAAAGCCAGAATAGCTATAATGGAGGAAAGATAATCAGAGAATATACACATAGTACTGGTGTACTGCATGGATTGCCACGTCTAGGATTGAAACTGTCATTGATTCAGCTTTTGTGAACATTTGTAACCAGTAGCTATTAGTTGAGCTCTTCTTCAAGCCTTATTTAAACTGAAACAAGTTACCTGGCCCAAGATAATAATGGAGTTATTTTTGGTGTTCAATCACTTAGGAACTCAGTTCCAATATCTGCTTTTTTAGCTATTGGAAGACTCCTTAACAGAACCTTGGATTCAGGAAATTCCTAGAGTGTGATCCTGGGGGGCTTAATGACTTCAAGGGAGTGAGGAAAGCAGGACTACAATGAAGGCCAGGGTAAGGAGGGATACAGTTGTAATGAAGACCTCACCAAATCTAAAAAGAGATCTAAAACTGATAGTCCTTCACAGTTGACTAGAAAACTTGGAAAATGAGCTGATGGCTGGAAAATGATGGGTGCTCTTGGTAGCTAAAGCCAACAGCAGAAGGCACCACATTAAAATAACACTCACCAGCAGAAATGGGCAGGATTGGGATACTGTATCCATATAAATCCGAAATGTTCTTTCTAGGTTAGGGGTGTGGTTTTGAAGTGGCAGCTTAGTCCCAGTACCAGTGAAACTGCCTCTGTTTCACTAAGATGTGAGCAGGAGGTGCCACTGCACACTTAAAAAAACTCTTCTAGATTTTATTTTGTGTGCATAAAGATTTTACCTGCATGTATTCCTGTGTACCACATGTGTGTCTGGAACTCACAGAGGCCAAAAGAGAGTGTTGAATTACTTGGGATTGGAGTTACAGACAGTTGTGAGTCACCATGTAGGCATTGGGAACTGAATCAAGATTCTCTGAAGGAGCAGTCAGTGCCCTAGACTGCTGATACACCTCTTCAAAGCACATCCCCCCTCTCTTTTGCCCATGTATAGAGAAAGCCACTCTAGCAATCTCCCCCCAAACAACTCTTTTGCCCATGTATAGACAGCTACTCTACATGCTGTGCCCACTCCTCCCCCGTCCTCTTTTAACATGCTTTCATCAAGTATTTTGTCATGGCAATGAAAAACTAATTAACAGAGATACCAAAATGATATAAGCCCAGGTGGTAGCCATTAGCCATAGGAAATAAGAAAGTTTCATTCATTTTAATGAATAGATTGAAATTGACCTATAGTGAGACTTCCTGGAAGTAGGATGAGATGTATGCGTAGTAAGAAAATGCACTGTTGTGATTTTTTTCATGTCCTCTAGAATTTACACTGGAAACGTAATCCTCAGTGTAACAGTACTGGTAGGTGGAGTTTCATGGGAAGTGTCTAGGTCATAAGAGCTCTGACTCCCAGAATGAGGCAGCAGTAGTTGAGTGGGGTCTTCTTCTCCATCCTCTTTCTTGTTTTCAGTGTGGGAACATGGTATTCCTCCTTAAGAAGATTCAAGGTGCTGGGGCAGACACCTAGCTGGTCTGTTCCTTTGAAGAAACCATATCCTGAGACATCCTAGAGGAACCACTGCACTCAGAGCAATGGGTAAGAACCCTCTCCCATTACACTACACCCCAGAGCTACATCTGAGAGCTTAGGGCAGTCAGGACCCATCATCCACCCAAACCCCGATCCTCCAGAATACCACTTCCCTTCTGCCCCTCACTTGGTCCTTTTGGCCGGGGCAGATGTTGGGAGCCGACTTTAGTAGAAAGCGGCTAGATCAACTTTGCAGCCATCTGGAACCATATACCCTGATGAAAGACTTGGTTTTCAAAAGCCTATAACAGCTGAAGCACACTCTGATAAATATATTGTTTATCCCACATAGCTTGTTTTGCTGTTTAGTGACCTCAGCTGTATGGTGCACGTGGCATGAGTTCATGGGCTCCTGGCAGGGTTTATAAGCTGCGTCCTGGAAGGGATCAGGGGCTCGACATCGTGACTACCAACTGCTAAGCATCCTGAGTAAACTGCTGTGAGAAGGAACTGGTTGTTCTGTGTCTTAATTCCTGCGGGTCAGGGGGTCAGGGTTGGCTCGGCACAGGCAGACACCTAGCTGGGCTGCCCCTGTGGAGACATCATATCCTGAGACATCCTAGGAGCCACTGCACTCAGAGCAGTGGACACCTAGCTGGTCTGTTCTTTTGAAGACACCATATCCTGAGACATTAAAGAGGAACAACTGCACTCATAGCAGCAAGATTTCAGGATCCCAGAGGTGGCCTGAGTCCCAGGAGTTCTTCCATCCAGGAGCTCAGGATCACAGGTTCACAGAGACATCTGGACCCTAAGGAGTTCTGACACAAGCCAGATACCTGGAAGGACAGGCTCCAGTCAGAGACAGTGAGTGGAGGTAGTGCTAGAGTTAAACAGATGGCAAAAGGCAAGCACAAGAACATAAGCAACAGAAACCAAAGTTACTTGGCATCATCAGAACCCAGTTCTCCTACCATAGCAACCCCTGGACACCCCATCACACCGGAAAAGCAGGATTCAGAATTAAAATCACTTCTCATGATGATGATAGAGGACTTTAAGAAGGACATAAGTAACTCCATTAAAGAAGTACAGGATAACACAGGTAAACAGGTAGAAGCCCTTAAAGAGGAAACACAAAAATCCCTTAAAGAATTGCAAGAAAACACAACCAAATAGGTGAAAAATTAAACAAAACCATCCAGGATCTAAAAATGGAAGTAGAAACAATAAAGAAATCTCAAAGGAAGACTACCTTGGAGATAGGAAACCTAGGAAAGAGATCAGGAGTCCTTAATGCAAGCATCACCAACAGAATACAAGAGTTAGAAGAGAGAATCTCATGTGTAGAAGATACCATGGAAAACATTGATACAGCTGTCAATAAAAATGCAAAATGCAAAAAGCTTTTAATCCAAAACATCCACGAAGTCCAGGACACAATGAAAGATCAAACCTAAGGATGATAGGTATAGATGAGGGTGAAGATTCCCAATTTAAAAGGCCAGTACATATTTTCAACAAAATTATAGAGGAAAATTTCCCTAACCTAAAGAAAGAGATGTCCATGAATATACAAGAAGCCTTTAGAACTCCAAATAGATTAGACCAGAAAAGAAATACCTCCGGTCACATAATCAAAACATCACTGTACAAAACAAAGAAAAAATACTAAAAGCAGTAAGGGAAAAAGGTAAAGTAACATATGAAGGCAGACCTATAAGAATTACACAAGACTTCTCACCAGAGACTATAATAGCCAGAAGATCCTGGACTTATCATACAGACCCTAAAAGAACACAGATACCAGCCCAGACTACTATACCCAGCAAAACTCTCAATCACTATAGGTGGAAAAATCAAGATATTCCATGACAAAACCAAATTTACACAATATATTTCCACAAATCCAGCACTTCAAAGGATAATTGATGGAAAACTCCAACACAAGGAGGGAAACTAAAACCTAGAAAAAGCAAGGAAGTAATCTTCCAACAACCCCAAAAGAAGATAGCTACACAAACATAATTTCACCTCTAATAACAAAAATTATAAGAAGCAACAATAATTTTTCCTTAATAGCTCTTAATTTCAAGGGACTCTATTCTCCAATAAAAGGACATAGACTATCAGACTGGATACATAAACGGCCCAGAATTTTGCTCCATACAGGAAATGCACCTCAGTTACAAAGACAGACACTACCTTAGAGTAAAAGGATGGAAAACAATTTTCCAAGCAAATGGTCCTAAGAAACAAGCTGGAGTAGCCATCCTAATATTGAATAAAATCGACTTTCAACCAAAAGTAATCAAAAGTGATAAGGAAGGACATTTTATTCTCATCAAAGGAAAAATCTACCAAGATGAACTCTCAATTCTGAACATCTATGATCCAAATGCAAGGGCACCCACATACATAAAAGAAAATTTACTAAAGCTCAAAGCATACATTGCACCTCACACAATAATAGTGGGGGATTTCAACACCCCACTCTCAGCAATGGACAGATCATGGAAACAGAAACTAAACAGAGACACAATGAAATTAACAGAAGTTATGAACCAAATGAATCTAACAGAATCTATAGAACATTTTATCCTAAAACAAAAGAATATACCTTTTTCTCAGCACCTCATGGTACCTTCTCCAGAATTGACCATATAATTAGTCACAAAACAGGTCTCAACAGATACAAAAAGATTGAAATAATCCATTGCATCCTATAAGATCACCACGGACTAAGGCTGGTCTTCAATAATGACAAAAACAATGGAAAGCCCACATACACGTAAAAACATAACAATGCTCTACTCAATGATGACTTGGTCAAGGAGGAAATAAAGAAAAAAATTAAAGACTTTTTAGAATTTAAGTATTCCACAAAATAAAAACAGAAGGAACACTACACAATTCGTTCTATGAAGCTACAATCATGCTCATACCTAAACCTCACAAAGATCCAACAAAGAAAAAGAACTTCAGACCAATCTCCCTTATGAATATCAACGCAAAAATACTCAATAAAATTCTCACACAACCGAATCCAAGAACACATCAAAACAGTCATCCACCATGATCAAGTAGGCTTTATTAGTAGGCAGGGATGTTTCAATATTCAGAAATCTGTCAATGTAATACACTATATAAACAAACTCAAAGAACAAAAACCACATGATCATCTCATTTCATGCGGAGAAAACACTTGAGAAAAATTAACATTCCTTCATGGTAAAAGTCTTGGAAAGATCAGGAATTGAAGGTCTATACCTAAACATAGTAAATCAATATACAGCAAGCCAGTAGCCAACATGAAACTAAATGGAGAGAACCTTGAAGCAATCCCACTAAGATCAGGGAGTAGACAAGGCTGCCCACTCTCACCCTACCTATTCAATATAGTACTGGAAGTCCTAGCCAGAGCAATTAGACAACAAAAGGAAGTCAAAGGGATACAGATAGGAAAGGAAGAAGTCAAAATTTCACTATTTGCAGATGATATGATAGTATACTTAAGTGACCCCAAAACTTTCACCAGGGAACTCCTAAACCTGAAAAACAACTTCAGCAAAGTGGCTGGATATAAAATCAACTCAAACAAATCAGTAGCCTTCCTCTACTCAAAGGATAAACAGGCTGAGAAAGAAATTAAGGAAATGACACCCTTCACAATAGTCACAAACAACATAAAATACCTTGGTGTGAATCTGACCAAGCAAGTGAAAGATATGTGTGACAAGAACTTCAAGTTTCTGAAGAAAGAAATAGAAGAAGATCTCAGAAGACGGAAAGATCTCCCATGCTCGTGGATTGGCAAGATTAATTTAGTAAAAATGGCCATCTTGCCAAAAGCAATCTACAGATTCAATGCAATCCCCATCAAAATTCCAAATCAATTCTTCATAGAGATAGAAAGAGCAATTTACAAATTCATTTGGAATAACAAAAAACCCAGGATATCAAGAACTATTCTCAACAATAAAAGAATTTCTGGGGGAATCACCATCCCTGACCTCAAGCTCTATTACAAAGCAGTAGTGATAAAAACTGCATGGTACTGGTACAGAGACAGGCAGGAAGATCAATGGAGTGGAATTGAAAATGCAAAAATGAATCCACACACCTATGGTCACTTGATCTTTGACAAAGGAGCTAAAACTGTCCAGTGGATAAAGGACAGCATTTTGAAGAAATGGTGCTGGTTCAACTGGAGGTCAGCATGTAGAAGAATACAAATTGAACCATTCTTATCTTTTTGTACAAAGCTCAAGACCAAGTGGATAAAGGACCTTCACATAAAACTGGACACACAGAAACTAATAGAGGAGAAGGTAGGGAAGACCCTCGAATACCTAGGCACAGGGAAAAAGTTCCTGAACAGAACACCAATGGCTTATGCTCTAAGGTCAAGAATTGACAAATGGGACCTCATAAAATTGCAAAGCTTCTGTAAGGCAAAGAACACCATCAATAGGACAAAGCAGCAACCAACAGATTGGGAAAAGATCTTTACCAATCCTACATCTGATAGAGGGCTAATACCCAATATATACAAAGAACTCAAGAAATTAGACTCCAGACAACCAAATAACCTTATTTTAAAAAATGGGGTACGGAGCTAAACAAAGAATTCTCAACTGAAGAAAATTGAATGGCCGAAAAACACCTAAAGAAATGTTCAACATTCTTAGTCATCAGGGAAATGCAAATCAAAACAACCCTGAGATTCCACCTCACACCAGTCAGAATGGCTAAGATTGAAAACTCAGGTGATAGCAGACGCTGGCGCGGATGTGGAGAAAGAGGAACACTCCTCCATTGTTGGTGGGATTGCAAGCTGGTACAACCACTTGGAAATCAGTCTAGTGGTTCCTCAAAAAATTGGACATAGCATAACTTAACTCCTGGGCATATACCCAGAAGATGCTCCAAAATATAACAAGAACATATGCTCCACTATGTTCATAGCAGCCTTATTTGTAATAGCCAGAAGCTGAAAAGAACCCAGATGTTCTTCAACAGAGGAATGGACACAAAAAAATGTGGTACATTTACACAATGGGGTACTTCTCAGCTAATAAAAACAATGAGTTAGAGAAATTCCTAGGTAAACGAATGGAGCTAGAAAATATCATCATGAGTGAGGTAACCCAATCACAAAAGAACACACATGGTATTCACTCACTGATAACTGGATACTAGCCCAGAAGCTTGAAATACCCAAGATTCAACTCACCGACCACATGAACCTCATGAAGAAGGAAGACCAAATGTGTTGCTTCAGTCCTTTTTATAGAAGGAGTTACAAAATACTCAGGGGAGCAAATATGGAGACAAAGTGTGGGACAGAAACTGAAGGAGGGGACGTCTGAAGACCATTCCAACTGGGTATCCATCCCATGTGCAGTCACCAAAGGTAGACACTAATGTGGATGTCAAGAAGTGCATTCTGACAGGAGCCTAATATTGCTGTCTTCTTAGAGGTCTGCCAGAGTCTGGCATATTTAGAGGCAGATGCTCACAGCTAACTATTGAATTAATCAAGGGGTTCCCAATGGAGGAGTTAGAGAGAAGACTGAAGGAGCTGAAAGGGTTTGTGGCCCAAAGAGGAGAACAATAATACCAACGAACCAGAGCTCCCCAGGGTCTAAATCACCAGCCTGGGAGCACATAACCTGGGTCCATAGTGATGGACCCATGGTTACAGCTGTATACGTAGGGGAGGATGGCCTTGTTGGGCATAGGTGGGAGAGGAGATACTTGGTCCTATGTAGGCTACATACTGAGTGTGGGCGAATTCGAGGGTGGGGAGGTGGGAGTGGGGGAGTGGGTGGGGGTACATCTTCATAGAAGCAGGAGGAGGGGTGATGGGATAGGAGGTTCCTGGGCAGCGGGTGTAAGGGCTAAGGGGATAACTTCTGAAATGTAAATAAAATATCCAATAAAAAATTTTAAAAAAGAAGATTTAAGGTACCCTATTGGAAGCAGATAATCTGGGCCTTTATCTGCTAGCACCTTGATTTTATACTTCCAAGCTACCAAACAATGAGAACATATGTCAGTTGTTTAAAGATCATCTACTCCATCATATTCCGTGACTACAGCATAAACTAACATGGAACCTATGTGGAATTTATAGCAAACCTCAATAGAGACCTATGGAATTCTGGGAGAACAACAGAACCCACCAAATAGCTTTTTGTGATGACGTAATGAGATAATGTGTGTGCATAGTATTTAGCTTATGGCTAGGTCAATAACAAAAAAATCTATATATGCTAGCTGATACTACTTTAGGAAAATAAATATATGTGTCCAGATAAACTTATGTAAAATATTTATTGTGGCATTATTTTTTTGATAATAAGAACAAGACAACCAAATGTATAGCAATAGAACATTGTTAAGACTAATAAGATGTCATGTTAGATGGCTGTTAAGAATCTATTTTTCTTAAGAGGATGTATTGACACTGGATAACACTGAAGAAGATAGGTTGCAAAACCATCTACCTACACCTATGTTTACATCTATTTTTATACATCATATATATGTATTCACATATGTACACATGCATATAGTTCTAGATATATAGTATATATAATATGCATTATAAATTATTCATATGATTTTTAGAAACACACATATAATTCAAATTTTATAAAAGAAAAAGGTTAGTTATACACAAAAACCTTGAAGGAAGTTTCCAATTGTTACGGGTAGTTTTCCCACTCTTACTTACTGGGCTCTTTCCCTGGTATCAGAGGAGATCATTTTTGCAGGCTATCATTGGAAGAAAATATGTTCTAAAGCAAAGCATCACACCCTGTCACTCAATGCCTTGTCACTCATTGGGACTTCTATGCCTTCTGGACTCTGCTGATGTCTTTTGCTAAGCAATTGAGAGAAAGAGATGTGAGATGAAGAGAAAAGGAGCAGAGAAGGAGGGCTATGACTGCTGTTCTTTAAGGTGTAGTCTATCAGCAGCAAAGACTGTGAGCTATTAAGATGTGGGATTTAACAACAGGGATGACCTCAGCTGTTACTCACAACACTTGGGATATGGAACCTGAAGAGGCCACCTCCACTAGCCAGGCAGGAACCCCCACGAAGCAATAGAGACACCAACTTACCCACACAACTTTCAACCCAAAATTTATCCTGTCTACAAGAAATGCAGGAACAGGTGATGGACCAGAGACTGAGGGAATGGTTTACTAATAACTAACCCAATTTGAGACCCATCCTATGGACAAGCACCAATCTCTGACACTATTAATGATACTGTTATGTTTGCAGACAGGTGTGTAGCATGGCTGTTCTCTGAGAGGCTCCACCTTGTAGCTGATTAGACAGATGAAGAGACCCTAAGCTAAACATTGAATGGAACTTGGGGATTCTTGTGGAAGAACTGGAGGAAGAAATGCAGCCCCAGAAATGATAGGAACTCCACAGAAAGACCGACAGACTCAACTGACCTGGACCTTTGGGGTTCTCAGAGACTGAACCATCAGAGAACATGCATGGGCTGAACTTAGACATTCATGCACATATGTAGCAGATGTGCAGCTTGGTCTTCATGTGTTTCCCAAACAACTGGAGCAGGGGCTATCCCAATAGCCTGCATATTCTAGCTGGGCTGCCTTGTCTGGTCTCAGTGTGAAGGATGTGCCTAGCTTCATAGACTTGATGTGCCTGGATGGAGGAATACCCTTGGGGAAGGGCACCTGCTTGGAAGAGAAGGGGGAAAGGAATAGGGGAAGGATTGTGAGAGGGGGTGACAGGGAGGGGGGCAGTGAACAAGATATAAAGTGAATAAGCAAAAATAATAATAAAAAGATGTGGGATTCAGAATGCCAGACCACCTCTGCAGAGTTTCACAAGGTGTGGTTAGAAGAGAGGATCTGGGAAGGGGAGTAAGAAGCATGCATCCAGGGGCATAGTTTAGCAGAATGAATATTCTTTATAAATTTTAGTTTTCCTTTCAAATATCAGCCAGCTACCCTTGGCCTCCTCTTTGTCCTTCAGAGTCTTCCACGTGGCCACACTTTCGTTCCTTCACAGGACACACGCATGTCTTTCAGTGCTGTTCCCCTGTCCAGCACATGCTTGCCAGCTCTCCTTTAATCCCTGCCTCCCAGAACTCTGCACACCCAGCGCTCCACACATTCCAAGGGGTCAGTACCCAGCACCCAGTGCTCTTTCATCATTAGAAGACCAGACAGTTGTTGCTAAGCAGAGTATACAGGGCACAACTGTAGCCAACTGTCTAACTGAAGATCACGCCTGGTATTTCTCAGTTTGCATGGATTATGAGTGGGGAAAGCAAGGATTTCCCAGTTTACTGCAGAAGCTGGTACATCTTTGTGGCTTGTTATGAAAATGGTAGCCATGTTCTATGACTATAATTTTGCTCAAACCAAAAGAAGCAACCTTCATTACACACACACACACACACACACACACACACACACACACACACACACACAAACACTCTCACTCACACACACTCACATACATGTTTATGTATTAAGAATAAGCATTTAGTTTTCTGGGTTAAAGTCACAATAGAAGTAATATTGACATCATCTTCATAAGCCATGTGTTTGGATTGGATTACCAGTGTCCTTAGTGCCAACTTTTATTCTATTTAAGCAAGTGATCCTGAATTAAGTGTGTATGTCTGTAAAGCACAGAGGTTATCTGAAATAAAATAGAGAAAAATTAACTTTGCACGGGTGTCAGGCATGGATTCAGGTACTCTTCTGAGGCTTGAACACTGTCTCTGTGAAATGAAGGTGAGGGAGGCTCTTACTGTGAATGAAAATGGGTGCATGTATGTAAAGGGGCTTCTGGGCATGTGTATCAAACTCACCCATTTCTCAGTCGTTATGAGTGCCTGTCTCCTTCAAATAAATTTCCATTATGAGCGCTTGAATAGCTGGACTTTATTTTAATCTGAAAATTGCTGTAATTAATATTTACTTCTGAAATAATAGTGTAAAATTTGTGCAGTGAGAAACATGAGTTATTTGTAACCTTTCTAGAATAATTTCCAACTTTCTCAAGCTAACAACAACCAAGTGTCATTGGTTATGGAAAGTTTGCCTAAAACCTGATAAAATAGTTCATTCTTCAAAATTTTTTATATGTATGATCAAATGTAAGACTCAATTTCCAAAATCTCAATGGTAAATGGATAAGAAATGGGATAGGTTTTAAAATGCCAAATGCAATATTAGTTGAAGTAGCCATTGCTTCAATACATTTTTGTTGAGTAATGAATGCATAGTGAATTTCAGAAGGCACACTGAAACTCTGTCCAGCAGGGATATGTACATGCGGAGAGATTCTCAGCTTCCCCATGGTAGGTAACAGAAGAGCCTCAGACTCCTTCTCTTGTGGCTGACGGGCTGCTGACATTTATTGGATGCTGCCTGAGTGCTAATCACCTCACTCATTTACATCCTTATCTTTCATTTCTCTCCATCGTGCCTCCCAATGGGCTATTTCTGAACTGAATGGGAGCAGTGTCTCTACAGCCTGAAGAAAATACACGCACTTCCCATGGACTTTTGGGCAAATTTACAAAATGGTAATTGGTGGTGGGTAGATAGGGAACTCGGCAGGCAATAAAGAAGAGAAGAGGGGAGAGGAGAGGAGAGGAGAGGAGAGGAGAGGAGAGGAGAGGAGAGGAGAAAACCAAACTAATTGACTCATTTTGAACACTGTGAGACCAGGACTTGAGAGGTACTAAGGAAGGGAGTATGTACAGGATATTCATCATGTCCGTGTGACACGGATGAGCCTCTGCAGTGTCTCCTCATCTACAGTTTGCCCTTCTTTGTGTCATTGAATCTTTACCCCAAGTCTTTACCTTTAGATTTATTGAGCTATAATCAGAAAACTGTTTATATTTAACACATGTAACTTGTTTTGATACTCAATGTGCATGGTGAAAGTACTGAAATCAAACTAATAAGTCATCTAGGTTGCCAGTTTTCTCCTTCCTCCTTTCTTCTCTTCTCCTTTCAGCTCTTTGTCTTCCCTTAAAGCTTTTCACATGTCACACACCGTATAGTCTGAGATGTTTTCTTGAGAAGAAATAGTGGGTAGATGAGGATGCTGACAAAACTCTAGTCCTATCTCTTGTGCATTCCCCAAGGCTTTCAGTTGCTTCCATAGCAAAATAATATTCACCTTAGAGGGTTGTTTTGAATTTCTGGTTTTGAAAATGTTTCAAGATTGCAAATAAAACCTCTATAGTACCTCTGTTTTTGAAAGGGGTCCCAGATTTGGGTTATATTCTGTTACGGTTTCTCAAAATTCCCAATGGTGTTATTTTGGAATATGTGTTTTGTAGATGATGGCATATTAGATATGAGAGGCCAAGGCACGGCGTGTAGTCGATTTCATATGTATGGTTGTTCCAAGTTCACTGGGTTGGTGGTCTGACCTCCTAGTAGATGTACATACATGACATAGTCTGGGGGGGGGGGCGGAATCATGGATCCTCAATATGGCGGCAAAGAAAAACCCATGCAAATATTGTTAGTGATGATGGTAGCAGCAGACTCATCTCACACAGCAACAATCAACCATCCCAAAATAAATGTCAGCTGTGGTGATTTGAGTGAGAAATATCCCCTCTAGTCTTGGGAGTTTGAACGCTTGCTCCTCAGTTGGTGGTGCTGTTTGGGAAGGCTTAGGAGGCATGGTCCTGTTGGAAGAAGTATGTCACTGGGTGCTGGCTTGGAGAGCTAAAAGGCCTCCTGGCACTTTCAGTTTGTTCTTTCTTCTTGGTGCTTGTGGCCGAGATGTGAGTTCTCAATTCTCGATGTCCAGCTCCAGCCACCATTCTATGCCTCCTCACTATGATGCCTGAGATATCCTTCTGGAATCACAAGCTCCAATACACTATGCTTTCTATAAGTTGCCTTGGTCATGGTGTTTTATCACAGCAATAGAAAGCAAACAAAGTCATACATGAAGAGATACATGAACTTGTCATTATATATATATTTTCAATGTATTCACATTTAAGGATAAAGTTTGAGTTATATAAAATTCTTCCATGAGCAGAGTCAAATATTAGACATATAGTCTGTAAGAATGTTCTAAAACTTATGTATAATTGTTTGTGGGTAATGAAACATAATGATATAACCCTCTGGAGACATCTTCAACAATGTCTGTAAGTTTGGGTCATAGAAAACATTATTCTGAAAATTATAAAACATTATTTGTGATCTTGTATTTGCCAAGGATAACTGATGTTGCTTTTAATTATGTTGTGGAAAAACTACATTTGGTGCTGAGAGATTGCTCAGTATTTAAAAATTCATACTACTCTTGTAAAAGATGCAATGTAGGGAGACTCACAACTCAGCTGCTGGTGAACCAATGCTCTCTTTTAGACTCCTTATGGTATTTGCACTTTCATGTGAACCACTTACACACATATATTCATGAGAGTTTTAACAAAGTTAAAAGCTTTGCTTAAAAAAGTTAAAAGAAAATTTAAATTCCAAAGTGAGTCCTGTTTTTAATCTTTAAAATGAACTTGTAGAGAAATGACCTAAGTAAACTTTACAATCAATAAGAGATCATGTTAATAAATAAAATATTATTTATTTTATTACAAAATTATGACACCAAAATATACATTTGAGATTTTATTATATTTATCTGTATTGTGTGTGCATGCATGTGTGTACTTGTGTGTATGTGTGCGTGTGTCACACAACACATATGGATTCTCTTCTATGGTGTGGGTACTAGGTGTTGATCTCAGATTGCTGGAAAATTTCTTTACTTACTGAGCCATCTCACTGGCACACCCAAAATATATTTTTCTTGCTTAATAGTTCATATTTCTAGTCATACACAAATATATATATGTATATATGTATATATGTATATATATATATGTGTGTGTGTGTGTGTAAAGAAAATAGCTTGATATGTCAATATCTTTAACTGTTCTGCTTTTAAAAATATGTGCTCAATTTTTTCTTTTATGTTGGATCCTACCAATGACAGCATACCAGCATCTGCTACCTACACATAAGCAGCTTACAGACAGACCTTTCTAGTACCAGTACTATTGGTGTCCACGTTCTCCTGGTTATACTGTGTTTTCTGCTTAGGTTACCCTTCCAACCTCTTTACCTAGAAGGATACTCTGTATACTTTCATACTCATTTCTACCTATAAAAATGCTCTCTACATGCCAGGCAATGGTAGTACACACCTTTAATCCAAGCATTTCGGAGGGAGAAGCAGGCAGATCTCTGTGACTTCAAGGCCAGCTTGGCATACAGATTGAGTTCCAGGACAACCAGGGCTGTTACACCAAGAAACCCTGCCTCAAAAAACCAAAATCTCAAAACAACAACAACAACAGCAAACAAACAAACAAGCTCTCTATAAAACTTTACTATACATTAATCACAGCTTATTTTGTCCTATCACTGGCTATTTGTTTGACTATTTTTTTTTTTTTTTTTTTTTTTGCTAGAATCAGACCTTATTGAGGACAACCCTATTGAGGACAAGGACCCTACTTCTTTAATGTCTACTAGCACATATGCCCATGATTTTCAAATTCTGATGAATGAAATTCCATGAGTGTATATTCAGGCTATGTTCAAAGCATTAAGAATAAAACCAGTCAACAGTGCAGAGATATTGAGCTGAGATAATGACAAGTGTGACTCTAGATTGTGTGGTTAACTCTGCAAGTGTCCCTGTTACTGCTTCACTACCAGATGCCTTAAACAATAAGCATAAGTCATCCAGACACACAGGGAACCAGGGAAAATAGCACAATGAGGGAAGCAGAAGGGATGACAGGGACAATGACCCAGAGGCAGGACATGAGCTAAGGGACTCCTGAGCTTTGGAATCTCTCTGGTTACACACTTCCATCTCTCTGTAGGGAACTAGGAGTGCCAGTATGTGCTACGATGCTGGTACTGGGGATTCTGGGGATTTGAACTTAGATTTTCATACTTGTAAGAAAAGCACTTTTACCCATGAGCCATCTCTCTAGATGCATGACTTAAACTATTAAAAAATAGTCTGTTTATATCTTTGATTTTTAAGTAACCACAGCTAATGAGTATGCAATGATTTTATGCAGGTCTTTTCTGTTCTGGTTCTCTATTTTTCTCATTTCTGGTTCTTCTGACTAGTTTCCTTTTTTAAAAAATACTTAGTTGAAAATAAGTTTTTTATACAATATATTCTGATTATGGTTTCTCCTGCCCACCCTTCCACCTGTGGTGGATTGAATGTGCTTGGCCCAGGGAGTGGCACTATTAGGAGGTATGGCCTTGTTGGAGTAAGGGTGGCCTTGTTGGAGGAAGTGTGTCACTGTGGTAGTGGGCAATGGGATCCTTCCCCTAGCTGCCTGGAAGTCAGACTTCTGTTTGCCTTTGGGAAAAGATGTAGAACGCTCAGCTCCTCTAGTGTCATGCCTGCCTGGATGCTGTCATGCTTCCCACCATGATGATAATGGATTGAGCCTCACAACCAGTAAGCCAGCCCCAATTAAATGTTGTCCTTGGTCATGGTGTCTCTTTATAGCAATGGAAACCCCAACTAAGACAATGCCCACCCAGCACTAATTGATCTCAATGGGTTATTTGTAAAAAGAAAAGAGAAAGAACGGGCCATGAAGCAAGAAGGACTTGTTGGGTGGGAGTCTGGGGGAAGCAGGAGTGGAGAGGAAATGAATATGGTCAAATTACCTTGTATACATCTATTAAATTCTCAAGGACAAATTAAATATATGTTAAATAAGTTTTTGGTCAGAAATATTTTTTATTTTGGAATTTCTTTCCTAAGAAATAAATTATTTTAGAACTGTTAAAAAAAGACACTGCCCACACACCTTTATGCCTTTCCTTCTCCCTATCTTAGAAAACAAACAGAACAAACAAACAAACCAGAATAATAGACAGTGTCTGGAATAATAGTACTGTTTCCTTGTCTTCTCTCTCCTCTGGCTCTCACAATCTTGCTACCTCCTCTTCAGCATAGCTCCCTGACCCCTTGGAAAGGGGTTTGATATAGACATCCCATTCAGGACTGAGTGTTCCAAGGTCCTCTCACTCTGCACATAGTGAGAGATGGGACTCTGATGGCCCCATCTGCTATAAGATGATGCTTCTCTGATGATGGCTGAACAAGACATGGATCTATGAGCCTTTCAGGATGTTGCAAGGAATCCTTTTATTGTTAAATTCCTCCTTCAGAACAATAGTATTTGGTTTTGAGCCTGGGGGACTTTTTTCTTTTTATCCATTTCATCTTGAGTCTTACAAGAAGTTAGCCACAAAAATAGTAAATGTATAAGTATGTGATTTTTTTTAAAAAGTTGAGCTCTTTAGATTATTTTAATGTGTAACAAAGTTCTGTGAAGTAGAATGAAGATTGTAGAGAGTTCAGAGACTTGGACATCCATTCACATTCAGACATATACAGATACAGAGATATCTGTTATAAATTTACAGATAATTATCTTAGTAAAAATGCTTCTTTTACTAATAATGACAAGAAAAAGAAGAGGGATGAGGATAGGTGTTTATATTTCATAGAAAAAAAAAGTCCATATGAGTTGGTGACAAAGAGTTAAGAAGTAAGGAATTTCTTTTCTACAGTAAGAAAGGAAGTATGACATGTCATATGCTGAGCATGTTAAAGATGTAGCCTGTGAATTTTTAACAGGTTATTAATGAAATAGTATAGCAAGATGAACTGCATTAAAATATTTTTCTAACCATTCCAGAAATTATGGTCCAAGTTGGCATGCCAGGGCTGGTAGGTCATGAACTTTGACTGTAGCTCATATTGCTGGAAGAGACATCCTCCTCGTTAGTCTCAGGTGACAGTTCACTGTACAGGAGGGATGCACTTGTAGAGAAAAAGAGAAGAAGGAGAGGAAGATTTAGCACTGCATATTCATGGGGCAAGAAATTCCACCCTAGCTTCAGTGTGTGTTGGCCTGTTGCCTGGGCTCTTGTTACACACATGACCATCACCCTTCTGCCTATTTCTGGCCTGGATTTGGAACTTGGTGGCTAAGCAAACCCCAGCTGGAGCTAAAATTAGGGAGCAAAACTGTGACAAGACATGCTTACCACCAAAAAGAGATGTCTGTTCAAGAAAAAGTGGATTTGCTTATGGATCAACAGGAACCATATGAATCTTCATTGCTTCTCTTAAGTATAAACGGAGTTAAACAGGAAGACTAGACTACATCCTACGTTACTATAGCACCATAGCAACCCAGTTTCTTTGTAAATGGTTACATCTACATGCTGGAAAGTTTTGGATGTAGAAGAGATCGAAAGAACTGCTGACATGGACAGTGAACCACACAGCTAACAGACAGAACTAGATGGTTTAGATCAATGTGGCTTTATATTACAGAGGTGTCAAAGTTTGAGAACTTTGATGTCATGGCAATAATGAAGCAGTGTTCTCAGAATCATTTGACAGATGTGATTGCAAGGATGAACATGAACACTAAATCAGTGGAGCAGCAACATCAGTTCTTTGTATTATACCACACGTCTTTCATCCTTATAGAAATGTTCCAGAGTGTTCTTCAAATGCCTCGTTACATAGCTTCTGACTGCTCACTCAATTTGAGCATATTATGAGAGAATCAGAGAATGATTTGTTTTCCTGTACTTAAAAAGGATAGGCTTTTAAAAATATAACATTTTATTAATTATTTGAGGCACATATAAAATGTATTTTGATCATATTTATCCCTATTCCTTCTTTTAGCTCCTCCCATATTAATTTTCTACCACCTCCCTAATCTTCCAACTTGATATCATCTTAAAAAAAAAAAAGAAACCAAAACCATGGGGCCTATTTTGTTCTGCTCATATACTTGAGTGTGGGGTCATCCATTGTTGCATGTTTGACCAACCAAGGGCCAAGTCCTTAAAGTGGGCAGATGCTCCCTTTTCTAGAAACCATAAACTGTTAGGTTTGGGGGATTGTGAAACACTCCTCCTTCCAAGGACATAGACTCTATTTAAAAAGGCAAGAAATAAACTCAGAAAATTACAACAAAGAGAATTTATCAGTAGTTTGAGATAATTTAGAGATTTGCTTTAAAAAAATAAAGTAAGGGATTGTTGACTCATTAACTGTCCCATGCTTTCTTTGCCCAAGCTGAGAACTCCACAGAAGCAGTGTGAGCCAGGTAGAATAGCATGGCCGTAAAATATTGTTTTAGGCATATTATTTCTAACAGCTGTAGTGGAGATTATCACCACAAATTAAGGTTCAGAATGATTTGTTTAACCTTTTAAAACAAACAAACAAGCAAACAAAAACAACAACAACTAGTTCATGCCCCTTCTATATATTCTCAGAAAACGATTTTGTTATTAACTCATTATATTTAAATCAAACATTATGCCTATATAGAGAGGTGTTTCAAGACAAGTGCAATCTGACATGGTTTCCCCCAGCAAGACTCCCTTTCACCTGCCTTTTACTTGTCTAGCTAGAAGTCTCTCACTGAGGACTCAGTGTCATAAGTCTTGAATCCTGGAAGCTCCTCTCTCAGAGCATGCTCTGCGTCTAAGTATGGTCAGTATGAGGTAGCTGTCACTTAGAGCCCTTGAGAGAAATTAATGGCTGACTACAGAGGGCAGAACGATAGGACAGATGGCTGTCACCACCCCCCAGGCTGAGAGGCTGCAACAGACTCCGGGTCTGGGCAAATACCACTGTATGTGGCATACACTTGTTTCTTTGTTAAGCCAGCCTCCTCTGTGAGCAGCTGTCCTTCATTGTTTGGTTTTCAGGAGGAGTTGTTTCCTTTTTCCACACACATTTTCTATTTGTTCCAGTTTGTGAATGACTCAAAAGAACACATTTTAGGAATTTTTTAATATACATCAAATCAGAAAGGGATCTTGCTAGTGGTTTGTTAAAAAAAAAAAAAAAAAGTAAAACTTCTATTTCTAAACAATACAAAGAAAATGGGATACTTTATCTAAATTTTGCAAAAATCACCAGCTAAAGACATTGAATATCTGAGGTTTATATCCAGCTAACATTGACACATTATTAGAATACAACGAAAGACAAAAAGGGGGTTAATATGCTAAAAATCACTTGCATTAATAGAATTGAATGATTCCTGAATTTTTGCATTTTTCAACAGGTTTGAGTCAACTAAATATCTCACACATGCAATGAAACTTCCAGCCCAAGTGGGTAAACAGAAAGGCCATGAAAACAACATTGTAAAAATTTCCCATAATCTTTTTTCTCTTCTTTCACCTTCTTGGCTGACCTTAACTTTCACTGCTGCTTTGTCAAAATACCTCTGGGGTTAACAGCTGGCTTCTCAAAGGAAAGAGTGGTTTAGATTCCCAAGTGTCAAGGTCATGCCCCAGCTGAGTAATGCAAGTAAAGTGGTTCACCTGCACTCTATTTTGGGGGGGGTGTTGGGGAGTTATAGAGGAAGGGTTCAAGATAGTTTGTCTGTGTAGAGCTGGGTGTCTTGAACTTACTCTGTAGACCAAGCTGGCTTTGAACTCACAGATATCCACCTGCCTCTGTCTCCGGAGTGCTAGAATTAAAGTTGTATACTACTAAACCTCGTTGTTTCTTTACAAAAGGATAATACTCCTGAGTCTTGAGACCACATTGAGAAAATACCTTTTGTCCCAAACCCACCCTCTTGGTGCTGTTACCAGCTGCTTCCGTTTCTCAGCTCAGCTTTCTGTTGCTCTAATATGTACAACCAACCTTGCATGATACTGTAAGTGTACTCCAGATTCTTTCTACCTTTCTGCACACACAGTGACTGCATCAAAAAGTACACCACTATAATTCTGGATTGACTGAACACTAATAAGTGTCTGTGTATTTCTTGGAGAAGAGTGACAAAGTAAGCGAAATAATAACCAGAAAGATGTTGATACTAATTTCTGTGCATAATAAATATGGGGCATTTGATGAGGCTCCAGAAATGTAGGAAAAAAGAGAAGTGCACAAAACAAGGGTATTAAAATTTGCTGTTGTGGCCCTCACAACAATCTGAGAGGACCACAAACCTATGTCTCCAATTTTGATCAATTGCTATTTGCTTTTTTCACCTTTACTGTTTTACAATTAAACAGTGAGGTTTTCTAGAGTAATAAGAGATATTTGGATGAGTTGTATGCAGAACCCAACATGAGAATCTAGCTGTGTTGTGTTAAGACAAACATTAAAAAGACTCAGAAAAATTAGAACACTGTCACATTTTTTTCCAATGGAATAACATTCCTTTGGAAAATATAGTTATATTCTATAAAATATATGACATGTTAGCATATGACAAATTCATTATTTTGAATAAGTTAGTAAATCAGTATCCTAAATGCATCAGTTTTCATATCTAAGATGCTAGACATCAATAAATACAGCCACTCCAACAGAAGCTCTTTTGAGTTTTCAATAGTGTTTAAAAAGGTAAATAGAAACTTGGCTTCGTGGCTCACATGAGTAGTCCTAGCATATGAGGAACAGAGGCAAGTTATTATGTCTGAGTTCAGTGTAATCTACATAGACCTCCAGGCCAGCCAGGGCTACAGACTGAGGTCTGGTCTCAAAAGCCAAAACCAAGCATGGAGGAAAGGAAGTCCCACCCCTAGCTGAGAAGTTATTGGATTTGATTGACTGTGAAAGGGAAAGTCAGCATTCTTCAATGGAGTGACACCTGGTTCAGTGATCACATGCCAGGGCAGGCCCCACACCCCAGAGCAATCAATCAACACAAACTAGACACCAGGAGGAGATGTGGAAATAGGGTGAGTAGATAAGGATTTGGGGGAGAGTGATGAATATGACATTGCATAAAATTCTCAAAGAATTAATAAAAAACCCAAATACTAGTTTTAAAAGGGAGACTCGGGATATGGCTCAGCAGTTAAGAGCATTTGCTGCTTTTACAGAAGACCCAGGTTGGGTCCCAGCCCCTACAAGTCTATTCATAACCATCTGTAGCTCCAATTCCAGGAGGATCTGAAACCCTCTTCTGGACTTCCTGGGCACTAGGCACATAGATACATGAAGAAAAAAATGCCCAAATACTTAAAATAAAAGTTTAAAAATATTTTTAAAACATTTTGGAAAAACTCTGAAATGTTGAATGTATCTTAAATAAGGTTCTCTTTTTTTTTCAAACCAAAATTCCTTTACACACAACTGCACAGGAATTTGATCAATCAGATTCTTTTATCTTGCAACTCCTAGCCAAGATCTCACATGACAAAGCAATAGAAATACCAAAGTCAGAGAAGGATGAGGTAATAAAAGGATATAAGGGGCAATTAAGGGCATAGGACAGTTTAGTGGCATAGAGAGCAGCCAGAGGTCACCCAAAGGCCTGGTCCCAAGAGTGTGGAAGACGCCAGACACCAATGCCCAAGAGCTCTGTGCTTCTATGTGTCTGCTCCAGAACAGAGAATTCTATACACCTGAGATTATCTGCAACTATCTTCTTATTCTTGGCTAGAAATTAGGCGAAACTCCAAACAGGGCAAGAAATTTAATGATCAATATTTCTGATCCAGTTGATAAGAAATGAAAATGATTTGTTAGGAAAATGTTTGAGGAAACTTTTTAGTCTATTAGTGAAATTTAGAGGGCATAGAGGAGTCTGACAGAAGTATGAAATCTGAAAGTTACAAAAACAAAAAGTGAATTATGAGAAAGCAAACAACACAGTACACTAATGGTATCTGACAAGATTGAGAGACAATAAATATACCAGGAAAGAAAACACTGGAACAGTTGAAGGTATGATCAGGCACTTCTCGAAAGCTGCAAAAAGCTAAGTATGTGAAAGTATGTTGAACACTGGCAGTAACTGGGGGATTTCAACAGAAAGGGTATTTTTCCCCACTCTGACATAAATATATAACCTTGGCACTGGAGAGATGGCTCAGCATTAAGACCAGGTACTGCTCTGTACCTGTAGGGACCTGAGTTTAGTTCTTAGCACCCATGCAACTTCAGCTCTAGGCTATCTGGCATCCTCTTCTGAACGTTGTGGGTGTCTGCACTTACATGCACATTTCTACAAATAGACACACATGTACACACAAGTAAACATCATAAAGATAAATCAAAATGAATAGACACCCACTATTGCCATGGGCCTGGAGAAATAACTTTTTAAAATGAAGACTTTTTAAAAATATAATTACATAGAAACACACCAATGTAAAATAAAATCTTTGAAACAATTAAGAAAATTTAAAACTTGGACTTAGTGCTACATGTTATTGGGGGATTGTTATTAATTATTTAGATAGTATCTAGACTGTGGGTTGTATCAACTAAGCTGCCAAAAATGCAAAGGACATGTGAAATGGTAGGTTATCTAAGATGAGATTTCTTAAACATTTCCCACACATGACCCCTTTCCCACTGGAGAGACGTATGTATGTATGTATGTATGTATGTATGTATGTATGTATGTATGTATATGTGTGTGTATGTGTGTATGTGTGTATGTGTGTATGTGTGTATATGTGAGTGTGTATACATAAACATAGACATACAAATACAGGTATGTTTGTCTGAGCATGGTGGCTTTCTCTTGCTTTTCTTTCTTTTTAAATTGAAACGAATTTTTTTTCTTCTGGGCAGTGGTGTTGCAAACCTTTAATCCCAGAACTTGGGTGGGGGGGGCGGGGGGCAGAGACAGGCATATCTCTGTGAGTTCCAGGCTAGCCTGGTCTACAAAGTAAGTTCTAGGCTAGCCAAGACTACACAAAGAAAGAAACCCTGTTTCAAAAAACAACAAACAAACAAACAGACAATTCTTAAATATAATGTATTTTGGTCATGGTTTTTCCCTCGCACAATTCCTCTCAGATTCTCCTTACCTATCTACCCACCCAACTTTATGTTTTCTTCTCTGTCTTGGAAAATAAACAAACACCCTCCCAAAGACACACACACACACACACACACACACACACACACACACACACACATACACACACACACATATACACACACACACACACACATACACACACACACACACACACACACACACACACACACACACACACACACACTCCCCCACTCCCAGACACACAAGAATAAAAATCAAAATGTACAAGCAAATTAAAATATTCAAGAGATTTTTTTGTGATCCTGGAAATGTATAGAAAAACCCTCATATTAATTAATAAGATGTATATATCATTTTACTATTTATCAGACATAAAAGATATTTGCATACTTATGAAGTACCTGCTTATTTTAACATAAAAAATTCAATGTTGGCTAGATATTTGATACTGCAAAGAGTATTAGTCACTAATTCAGAGCTGATTGATATTTTGATTTTATTAGATGAATCTTCTGTAACAGTTTTTAAGGTATATTTGATTTAGCTCTTAAAAAGCAAGATAAGGAATACAAGCACAGGAGTATGAGCCTATCATCCTAACACTGTACAGTCAGATGCTCGGAGATCTCTACAAGTTCAAGGCCCGTCTGGTATGCATAGCAAGTTCCTGGTCAAACTGATCTGCTGAACAGTTCCAGGTCAGCCAAGGTAGCATAGTCAGACTTTATCTCAAAAAACAAAAGGAAGTGGACGTTGTGTGTAATTTTTAAAAAAGCATGCTACCGTCTCCCAGGGAGCTCGGCCAACTCTTCCGACTTAGCTCTGAGAACCGCTACCACCAGCCTCACTCCCAATTTTCCTGTTCCTCCCAGCTAGCTTTGCCAAGCTGCCAACAACTGCCCCGCCTTCTCTCTTTCCCCTGCCCACCTTAGCTCAGCTGAAGAAAGACACTAGACCGTTTTATTATTTTAAAAGTTGCCAGATAACACAAATGTTGGGCGAAGAATTTCTTGTCCTAACCTTATCAGCTAGTCTATTCCAGCCATCAGCTGGTGGAGGAGGCTGCTGTTTCCGGTAGCCCTAAAACCTTACAAGGCGGTTGTGTCCAGTTCGCTCCAAAGCCAGGTCCGACTCAACTTTCTTTTTCCCTGTGTCCCTTCTCTTCCCCCTCTCCCTGGGACCCGGAAGTCCCACCTTTTTCCTTTTGTCCAGCAATTGGCTTCTGACTCCTTTATCGACACAATAAAGAACCAATTAGGGAATCAATACCTCCCTCTACAGGTCATCTTTTCTGTCCAATAAAAAATAAAAACTTCTTCTTACAGATAGAAGTTGAACAAAACCGTAACAATTAAGTAAATTACACAGTATGAATTACAAATGACATCAATTTGTCAATTTAGATAAAGCACTGTACCATCTATCCCAACTTAAAAAGGCTTATAATTTTACATTTGAATTATGCCTTGGGTTTTAGTTTGTATACCATCTGAAAACCATCCTTTCAAATCTATATCACCTCTTTCAATGTTAAACAGTTGAGTTGGCTATGAGGCTCACTTCCCTCTATAAGTGGGTTGTGAGAGAGGAGGCTTCCATGTGGCTGTTCCTTGGGTTATTCTTCCCTTTACTCTGATTACCCTCCCCCCCTCCCACTGTTTGAGCATCTCTGTCCCCAGTGTTTCACCGCACTATTTGCTATCCTATTTTGCTTTCCTTAACCTGTCCCCCTGAAAGGTCTCATTCTAGTTTCCTACTTCAACTTGTGTTCCAAGTTAAACACCCCCAAAACACACCATTTTCAACTGTTATCCATACATGAGAGTGAACATACAGTGATTGCCTTCCTAGGCCTGAGTTCAGTATATACCTCATTCAGTATAAATGTTTCCAGTTCCATTCCTTTACCTTCATATATGTCCAGTTTTCTTGACAGCAGCATAATAGTCCATCAACTACATGTATATTATCCATTTATCTATTGATGGGCACCAGATTGACCTCAATTCTAGCTATTATGCATAAGGCAGCAACGACCATGGATGTGCAAGTAGCTCTGTAATAGGATAGTTATATCCTATATATAATAGCTCAGGAGTGGTATAATGTAGGATAATAGAACTCGTGGGAAATAAAGGAGGTGCAGGAATACTGAGGACTAAAGGAGTGTGTTTGGGGAACAGGTGAAAGAAGGAGGTATTAGGTGGGGTCAACAAAAACTAAAGGCTTATGAAAAAGCCACATAGACAATCACATGCTAGTAAGCTAATTTTAAAATATAACTTTAAACAGCAGGAATGACAAAGTCCATGGAGAATCACTCTGCATATGTAGACAGTGTTGCCTCATGTTATGTCTCTATTGCTGGGGCAAAACATCATGGCCCAGGCAATTTATAAAAGAAAACATTTAATTTGGGGCTTATGGTTTTAGAGAGTTAGTCTGTGTCCACTATGTCAGGGAGCATGGAAGCAGGCAGGCAGGCAGGTAGGGATCACAGTGGAGGAGTAGGCACGAGGGGGAGAGGAAGAGGGAGAGGAAGAGAGGGAGAGGGAGAGGGAGGGGGAGGGAGGAGAGGGAGGGGGAGAGGGAGAGGGGGAGGGGGAGGGAGAGGGGGGAGAGGGAGAGGGAGGGGGAGGGGGAAGGGGAGGGGGAGGGGGAGGGGGAGGGAGAGAGGAGAGGGAGAGGGAGGGGAGGGGGAAGGGGAGGGGGAGGGGGAGGAGAGGGAGAGGGAGAGGGAGAGGGAGGGGGAGGGGGAAGGGGAGGGGGAGGGGGAGGGGGAGGGGGAGGAGAGGGAGAGGGAGAGGGAGAGGGAGAGGGAGAGGGAGAGGGAGAGGGAGAGGGAGAGGGAGAGGGAGAGGGAGAGGGAGAGAGAGAATGGTGAGGGCTTTGAAACCTCAAAGCCCACCCCAGCAACAGGTCTCTTCTAATGAGGCCATACCTCTAAATCCTTGAACAGTTCCACCAACAAAGGACCAAACACTCAAATATATGAGCCTATGAGGACCATTCTCATTCAAACTACCACATTCCCAGAACTCTTTGGTTATTACATTAAAATCACAGTGCAAGACTCGGGATACCTCCTTAAGAGTTATTGGTTGGGGAAGCTCTAGATAGCTCCAAAATAACACAGGCTGTTGCCCTGCCCCTGGTTACTGAGCATAGCTATATGGTAAGACCTTATCAGTAAAGGCATTGCATACTTTGGCTGTAGGACATAGAGAAATCAGCCTTCAACTGGTTGGCTCACTTTCGTTGTGATGGGAGAAGCAAAGACATCAAAGGTCTTATACAATATTGACTTGCTAAGAAAGTGTTAAGAGCTGAGCCAGAGGATGGAGAAAAATGCTGTTAAATGTGACACTGCCGTCACAATCATGCGTCCCCAGAGGACCCAATGCCCCTTTCCTGGTCTCCACTGGCACCCACACACACATATCCTAAACTGATACGTATTAATGAGCAGTCCCTTTTAGAAAGAAAAGGAAGTAGAAATTGAGGACTAGGTATAGCCATTTATTTTATAAAAATCTAGAGATCTAGTTCTAAGGCTGTTCACTAGAGGGGATTATTAACTCTGGCCTGGAGTTCTAGTCCTCACCGTCATGTGAAGGCTTCAGCCAGGGCTCATTTAGGAGGACATAAGACACCGGAGCTTCCTTTGGCATTCCTGGCCAGAGGACCAAGCCAGTTTCTGGAACTGCTGCTTTGGGTTCCTGCCCTCAGCAGCCTGTCTAGTTTTACCATCTGTTGTGGTCATTGCCCTGTCTGAAGAGTTAAACTTAACTGACATTTAGGGAACTGGGCTTATGTGATGTGAGTGGGCTTACTGGGTGTGGAGAGGCCTCTCCGGCGGGGCCATCTAAAGGAAAGTGCACGGATCCATCTATATCACAGCCAAGTGTAGAAAGTAAAGACGAAATCGGGGAGAAGAGGAATTGGAGTCCTTAGAGCAAAGGAAATGATGTCATCCTGCCAGGACTAGGGATAAATACAACACTGTAAGATCTAGGTAGAGAACCAGGGGAAAGCAGCACAAAGGGCATTGTTAAATGTCTGAACTGTGGTTCATTAGAACCTCTAAATAAGGTCAAAAGAGCATGTATTTATTGGGCTTTTGGTGTGTGTCTGTGTGTCTGTGTGTCTGTGTGTCTGTGTGTCTCTGTGTCTGTGTGTGTGTTTGGGAAGGGAGAGGATGTCTTCAGTGCAGAACTCTGTATCAAACAAACCCAAGATTTACTTTTAGGCATTTTGACAGCTGTTGAAGCGGTCAGAATCACAGTGTGAGGTCCTTCTCGGGTGGCTTCTAGAGAAAGAGGGAAAGAGGGAAAGAAAAGAGACTTAGTTTCATTAGATTTTAGGTTAAAAACCATTAAGCTTTTAATTCATCTGTCTACAATGTTGAAATTGAACTAAGGTGTGCCATGTGGGTAGCAGCTTCCTCTTTAAGAAGAAGTTTATTGGTGAGAAATAGCTGTCTAAATAACATCTCATAGAGATTTAAGCCTAATGTCTGGGAACTGTGATCCACTGGACTACTGAAAATGTAAGGACCATTTACTCTGTGGTTAGAGATTCTTTTGAGGCATTTAAGATCATGCTGGTAGCCAGAACTATGC